>NW_027126145.1:0-31973 GCF_037325665.1 Littorina saxatilis | reverse complement strand
TCTCTCTTCGTTTTAACTTTCTGAGCGTGTTTTTAATCCAAACATATCATAACTATATGTTTTTGGAATCAGGAACCAACAAGGAATAAGAGGACACTGTTTTTAAATCGATTTCAAAAATTTAATTTTGATAATAATTTTTATATATTTAATTTTCAGAGCTTGTTTTTAATCCGAACATAACATA
Source organism: Littorina saxatilis (assembly GCF_037325665.1). NCBI lineage: Eukaryota > Metazoa > Mollusca > Gastropoda > Littorinimorpha > Littorinidae > Littorina > Littorina saxatilis. Next base: position 31,786 of record NW_027126145.1, on the reverse strand, counting down.
TTTATATGTTTTTGGAATCAGCAAATGATGGAAAATACGATAAATGTAAATTTGGATCGTTTTATAAAACTTTTTTTTTTTTTACAATTTTCAGAATTTTAATGACCAAAGTCATTAATTAATTTTTAAGCCACCACGCTAAAATGGAATACCGAAGTCCGGGCTTCGTCGAACATTACCCGACAAAAATTTCAACCAGTTTGGTTGAAAAATGAGGGCGTGACAGTGCCGCCTAAACTTTCACGAAAAGCCGGATATGACGTCATCAAAGACATTTATCAAAAAAATGAAAAAAACGTCTGAGGATATCATACCCAGGAACTCTCATGTCAAATTTCATAAAGATCGGTCCAGTAGTTTAGTCTGAATCGCTCTACACACACACACACACACACACACACACACACACACACACACACACACGCACATACACCACGACCCTCGTCTCGATTCCCCCCGCTACGTTAAAACATTTAGTCAAAACTTGACTAAATGCAAAAATATGTAACTTGAATAAGACAAAACATTTCATTATATTACATGCGTTTGTTTTATTTTATTCAGTGTGTGTGAGTTGTATCAAGACAACTGGCCATTTTCAATAATGTAGCCAGAGACGTAGAGGTTACATGCCGAGTCTCAGTGATTATCAAAAATAATGGTCGAAGTTAGCGGATCATGAAAAATGCGAGCTTCAGCGAGCTTTTTCATGACCGCGAACTGAGACCATTATTTTTGATAATCACTGAGACGAGGTATGTAACCTCTTTATCCCTCCTTTCTTCAGTTATTCAAAGAAAAGAGGAGTTTTTGTGCGAAAGTTTGATCGAATCATATTCACCCAACCAGTCTACCTGCGCCGGCGATCGATTAATGCGCGGTTGTATAGTTCCGTGCAAATCATTCAATTTTGTTAACACTTCTTGTCAGTTTCCATGTTTTGAACTAAAATCAAGTACACAGTTATGTTGTCATTCTGCTGTGGCGGTAAAGGCAGATAGTGTGTGTTCTGTTCATGTTTTGGTATCGCTCAGGAAATGTTCTTTCTTCGAATGTGACTAGCAGACGAAGTTTTACACCCGTGTTCCAACGTTAAAAACTGTATGAAGTTTAATTTTCTGGGGCAAAATAGTGTAAGAAACCGCTGCATGTTCTTTACGTTGATTAAATGTTTGCAATTGATTGCGTGTGATCTGTTTATAAAATGAAATATTGTTGAAAACTGACCGTCGGATTGCAGTCTTGTCGGTGCAGCCGACATCTGGAAGGGGAACTACTCGTGTCGCTAGACAAAGTATGAGAGTTACTTTTCCTTGGAATCTTGCTAGCGATAAACGATTGTGCACGGCAGATCTGAATTCAGAAAACAACAAACTCATGGATTTTATATGGAGATTCATGTGTTCAAGTCTGTAGTTGCTGGTTTAAATACGGTATGGTTGTATTGTTTGCCCCAGAAATGTATATTTTGTACATTAGAGTGTTCTGAACTTTTGAGTCGCAAAAAGTAGATCCACAATGTGTACAGTCTCTACCCATGAGCTATCGAGGATTCAGGCCCGTTGTTGGGTAAGTGATTTTGGTTGTTGGGTAAGTTACCGAAAAATAACTAGCCCTACAAGTTTACAGAGAGAAAGAAGCAGAGGGGGGGATAATATAGAGTATACAGAGACGCGTCATCCTTCTTTGCGTTGCGGTGCGAAAATGAGACCGGCCAGCCCAGCGCGGGAAAAGAGCCACACCCTGCCGCACAAGGTAGCTCGCGTATAGCGGCTGCTGTCGGCTGTGTTTATATCACGTTTATATTAACATACTGTCTGTTCTGTCCGGCTGACAGTAATGCAAAAAGTAACTGGATGAAAACATATGTTTGTTTGTGAACATCCTTTTTAAATGACTATAAAAACACCGCAGAAAATGGTGTAGATTAAAATTAAATCAAATTTTCTTAGACAATATTCGCTGCATCGCTGTAGTTATGCAAACATGATTCAAGTCAGTCTCTTTTCACGAACAAACCGTCGTTATTTTTGTGTGTTTTAATCAAATACAAATACATACTGAATACATGGTCAGTTAAGCCTGAGAAAATATGTCAGGAATAAATCGTTTAACTCGAAATAGTTCCCGGTTAAATCGGTAACTAAGGAATTTAGTCAATTTTGTGTCGTCCCAGCACATCGAAACTGAAATGGGTTGTCAATTACACGGAGCTAAGAAGTTATCATGTAAGGAAAACTGTAAAATACAGCAACTTAAACCAGATTCTTGTGACCAAGCTGACTTTAAAGAATCTTGATCGATCGATGATTTTCTTATTTCTTTTCAGTTGCTTCTTTCTTGTTCAAAAAGCTCTCTCTCTCCACCTCTCTCTCTCTCTCTCTCTCTCTCTCTCTCTCTCTCTCTCTCTCTCTCTCTCTCTCTCTCTCTCTCTCTCTCTCTCTCTCTCTCTCTCTTATTATGGCAAGATTCCGAGGTGGAATAACAGAACTATTTGTGCACGTTAATCGATATGAGATACGATGCGGATATGTTGTTATGCCCATTGTGCAGGGAAAGTAAGGAAGATGAGTTTTATTTTGTGCTTTGTTGCCCCGCACTTCGTGATTTGTGATGCCAGTTTATTCCTGCTAAGTTTTATAGAAACCCAAGTTTACACAAGTTTTTTATGCTTATGGCATCTGTGAATGAAGGTATTGTTCGAAAGTTGTCAGCTTATGTGTACAAAGCATTTCGGCTACGTAGTGTTGTTATGTCTTAGTTCATGTAAGCCTACGGTATATTTGATTTGAAATGTAATGTCTTAGTTCGTGTATGATTATTTCATTTGATTTGTGTGCAAATGTCATAATGTCATTGTATATATGTTCACCCCCGTCAAAAGGGGCTATGGCCTAAATGAGTAAACAATCCAATCCAATCCAATCTCTCTCTCTCTCTCTCTCTCTCTCTCTCTCTCTCTCTCTCTCTCTCTCTCTCTCTCTCTCTCTCTCTCTTTGACCTTTACTCATTAAAATAGTGTACAAGAACAACAACAACAATAACCATCATCATCATCATCATCATCATCATCATCATCATCATCATCATCAAAATCATCATCATCAAAACGTTTACAATCAAAATATTAATCATGATAATACTAACGTTCGAAGCTGCAAGCTGTTATCCGTTGTAGATCTACTCTATAACCCCGCGACGGCCGTGTCAATCAAACGAGATTGTGTCTACTCTAATCGATCACCGACCGTATTTGCCACTATCAGTTCCAGACTTGGCATGCCAACATGAGATAAAGTAGAGGAGAAATAAATCTTATACATGTGAAACTAGTACCAAAATGCACAGCTTGGACTGGTTTGAGGCTGTAGTGTGTACAGTGTGTGTTTTCACTGTTCCGGTAGAATAGATCTAAACGCAGTTCGACGCTACAACTTGTACTGATTTTCCAACATTTAACGAGAGAAAATCTGAAGAAACAATCCTCACCTGCTCTCTTCCTTGGGAAATTTGAACATCCTGAAGCCGTTGGCATGTGCGTTTGAGCAATTGATGGCCGAACACCATGCCCCACTGCGTTTTCGCGTTGGCGCGGCTATGCTTGTGCAGCACGATATCACTACTGCTGTGGAAAGAGAAAGTAGATTGTTCCATGTTTCCGCGTGGTGGCGCCACTGGGCTTCCGGTCTCACTTTTTAGCACCGTATGGAGCGTCTCTGTATACTCTATAGTCTCTGATGTAGCATTCTATCGCAAATCCCCATAGCAGGTTAATAACTGAACATCAGTATCTAGGAAACATCGGATACATAACTAGTATTCCATTTATATCAGTATTCAAGGTCATCTCATCTGAAATAATAACTTATCAGATCTTGTACAAATTATTACTATATAATAAAAGAGAGAAACCATGTTGTGTTTGGGGATGGGTTCATGTGTGTATCTGTTAGGGGGGGGGGGGGGGGGGCGAGGTTGGTTTGGGGGATGGGGTGGGGGAGAACTTGCGGATGGACATGGGAGACGAATGTACACAGGGGGCAGGGTGTACAAAGATGGCGAATTCAGATATATCGTGTCATCGCTATGAGACAACTATAAATAAGCTTGCATCCTGCTTTGCGATAGTTTTCCACGGGTATCTGTTTGATATTCGCCATGAGCAGCACACCAAAGCCAGGTCGGGCCACATTTCTACAGCCCTTGTCTGTCTTGTCAGTCACCACTCGCTTTGAGGACATGCACACTGACACTCAGATAAAAGAAGTCTGCACAACACTGGCTGTAAAAAGGGACAGGCAATATGGTACATGTGCAAGCTTACCCGCCCTTTGTGTCGTCCCGCTCTGCTGCACATTGGGGTCACGGTGTTACCCGCCGAGGGCTCCAACAGAATGCAGCTATTAGTAAAATCTGTAAACCATGCTGGCCAGGACTCTTTTTTTTTTTTTTTTTTTTTTTTTACAAATGCTGCCCTTTTTATATTTAGTCAAGTTTTGACTAAATATTTTAACGTAGAGGGGGGAATCGAGACGAGGGTCGTGGTGTATGTGTGTGTGTGTGTGTGTGTCTGTCTGTCTGTCTGTCTGTCTGTCTGTCTGTGTGTAGAGCGATTCAGACCAAACTACTAGATTGATCTTTATGAAATTTTACATGAGAGTTCCTGGGATTGATATCCTCAGACGTTTTTTTCATTTTTTTGATAAATGTCTTTGATGACGTCATATCCGGCTTTTCGTGAAAGTTGAGGCGGCACTGTCACGCCCTCATTTTTCAACCAAATTGGTTGAAATTTTGGTCAAGTAATCTTCGACGAAGCCCGGACTTCGGTATTGCATTTCAGCTTGGATGGCTTAAAAATTAATCAATGACTTTGGTCATTAAAAATCGGAAAATTGTAAAACAAAATAAAAATTTATAAAACGATCCAAATTTACGTTCATCTGATTTTCCATCATTTTCTGATTCCAAAAACATATAAATATGTTATATTTGGATTAAAAACAAGCTCTGAAAATTAAATATATAAAAATTCTTATCAAAATTAAATTGTCGAAATCAATTTAAAAACACTTTCATCTTATTCCTTGTTGGTTCCTGATTCCAAAAACATATAGATATGATATGTTTGGATTAAAAACACGCTCAGAAAGTTAAAACAAAGAGAGGTACAGAAAAGCGTGCTATCCTTCTCAGCGCGCGCAACTACTACCCCGCTCTTCTTGTCAATTTCACTGCCTTTGCCATGAGCGGTCGACTGACGATGCTACGAGTATACGGTCTTGCTGAAAAATGGCATTGCGTTCAGTTTCATTCTGTGAGTTCGACAGCTACTTGACTAAATGTTGTATTTTCGCCTTACGCGACTTGTTGTGATTAGGCCTAAAAAAAAAAAGGTGTGGTTACGGTAACCCGACCTACCCTATTTTTAGGGGCCGATCCTATAACTTTTTATTACATTTGTCAAAAAAAAAATAAAAAAAATAAAAAAAAGAGTGCAAAAAACGCAATGAAAGCGAAAGCGCCCGTGTCGCACACTTATTTCCCTGTCAAGTACCGTACTTTCAAGCGCCTAATCCGTGTATGAAATACGAAAAAAATCAAAGAGACCGCTTGAGTACCAGTCAAACAACTTGTGATAATGCATGTTTCAGCTACTAGGTACTGCCCTGCCTTTGATCTGGCCGCACACACAGATTTCCACTCTGTTAAACTCGGTCACTGACCGGTCACTGACCCGGATGCAGGAAGTGTTTCCTCTCTCAGATATGACAGGGGAACCACCTCTCATGGCAAAAACTGGGTCATTGACCCCTGGGAAGAAGGTCGTGTCTTTTAACAAGGCCACCCAGCTATCACAATGCCTTTGGTCACTGACCAGTCACTGACCCCGATCCAGGAAGTGTTTCCTCTCTCAGATATGACAGGGGAACCACCTCTCATGGCAAAAACTGGGTCATTTTGGTGCGCCCTATTGGCCCCCTGCGTCCAATGGGTGACTGGATTACAATTTTTTTTTTAAAAGAAGGGGGTGCGTCTTAGATAACAAAGCGCCTTGTCACCCGGAAAGTAGGGTAGGTTTAATTTGTACACATTAGAAAAAAAAGTTTAAAAAAAAAAAAAGTGATTGCCTACCTACCTACCCTATTTTTTTTGGCTATGTTACCGTAACCACACCTATTTTTTTTTTGGCCTTAGTTCAGACTCTCTCTCTCTCTCTCTCTCTCTCTCTCTCTCTCTCTCTCTCTCTCTCTCTCTCTCTCTCTCTCTCTCTCTCTTGCATGAAGTTGCCAACAGATTAGGTTTAAAGGTAAACAAAGAAAAAACAAAAGTGTTGGTATTTGGTCATTAAAAATCTTGAAAAATTGTAAAAAAAAAGTGCCAGCAAAAGCACGCACGTTCATGTCACTTGTCACCGTGAAGCACGTGCCAGTGATCGTGGCTTGTCCACCCAACCACATTCTAATGTGCCAATGCTCACCCCGTTGGATGCAGAGCGAGATTCACGCATGAATGACGACGCACCTGACCCAGATAGCACGCTGTGTACCAACAAACAAGCAAGCATGTCTTGTGTAAATGAAAACATAGAAACAGACAACCAGTCTCCTCAAGATGCCGTGACAGAAGCTCCGTTGTTCGACATACTTTCAGAGCTGCCCGAGAATAAGAAAACGCAGCTGAAATCTACATTCAGGAACATAAGGTTGAAGAAAATGGTGTGTCAGTCCAAAGGTGGCAAGAAAACGCTGCTGGCTGAAAGTGACGATTGTTTGCTGGTGTATGATTGTGAAATGGGTGTTACCAGAACGTATGCCGTGATACCAGATGCAGCAGAAACAGCTTCGGAGGACATGCGACGGGACATGCTCTCCCTACGGAGAGGAAAGCAGGTGAACTGGGTCCGCTTCAAAGAAGAAACTGAGCACCTAACCACGGATTTACATGACTATGTGCGTATCATACGAACATTCCTCGAGACTGGCTGCCTTTGTGTCGACTAAATAGCAGCGTCGTTATCCGGCAACGCGATCGAACACATTGACATTGCCGATTGGTCACAGACTAAAGACACTTTCGACTTGGATGTGACCAAGTGGAAAATAATTGAAGGGGTTAGTTTCCACCCTTTTTTGTACCGTACTCTTGCCGCGCATGACTCGAATTCTGTAACCTCCTCATTGCAAGGGGCCGACGGCCTATAAGCAATTAAACTTTCGTATCGTATCGTATCGTATCTCTCTCTCTCTCTCTCTCTCTCTCTCTTTCTCTCTCTCTCTCTTTCTCTATCTCTCTCTCTCTCTCTCTCTCTCTCTCTCTCTCTCTCTCTCTCTCTCTCTCTCTCTTAATTTTGATAATAATTTTTATATTTTTAATTTTCAGAGCTTGTTTTTAATCAAAATATAACATATTTATATGTTTTTGGAATTAGAAAATAATAGAAAATAAGATAAACGTAAATTTGGATCGTTTTAGAACAAAAAAAGTTTTTTTACAATTTTCAGATTTTTAATGACCAAAGTCATCAAGTAGTTTTTAAGCCACCACGCTGAAATGCAATACCGAAGTCCGGGCTTTGTCGAAGACTACTTGACCAAAAGGTCAACCAATTTGGTTGAAAAATGAGAGCGTGACAGTGCCGCCTCATTTTTCACGAAAAGCCGGATATGACGTCATCAAAGACATTTATCAAAAAAAAAAGAAAAACACCATCTCGGGAGATCATACCCAGGAACTCTCATGTCAAATTTCATAAAGATCGGTCCAGTAGTTTAGTCTGAATCGCTCTACACACACACACACACGCACGCACGCACAGACACACACACACACACACACACCCACACACATACACCACGACCCTCGTCTCGATTCCCCCCTCTACGTTAAAACATTTAGTCAAAACTTGACTAAATGTAAAAAGGGACAGGCAATATGATACCTGTGCAAGCTTACCCGCCCTTTTTTTTCGTCCCGCTCTGCTGCACATTGGGGTCACGGTGTTACCCGCCGAGGGCTCCAACAGAATGCAGCTTTTATATGTAAAATCTGTAAACCAGGGCTCTGTCACACGACCGTTTTAAAGCCTGCGTATGCCGACGTATGGGACGTTTGAATAAGTACGCTGGCGTACGTCGAATACGTTATGGGTACGTTTTGTATACGTTAAGAGGACGCAGAAGCACGCTGGCATACGTCGTAGTACGCTGACCATACGTCGAGAATTTTTGTGCATGCACAAAACTTTGCTGCGTGCTCAGCGTACTACGACGTATGCCAGCGTGCTTCAGCGTCCTCTTAACGTATACAAAACGTACCCATAACGTATTCGACGTACGCCAGCGTACTTATTCAAATGTCCCATACGTCGGCATACGCAGGCTTTAAAACGGTCGTGTGACGAAACTTGACTATAATTATCAGAAAAGGGAAGGGCAGTGACCAAAAATAAATGATACAATATTTCCAAATTGGTTGAAATTGTGGTCAAGTAATCTTCGACGAAGCCCGGACTTCGGTATTGCATTTCAGCTTGGTGGCTTAAACATTACTTGATGACTTTGGTCATTAAAAATCTGAAAATTAAAAAAAACAAATAATTATGAAACGATCCAAATTTACGTTCATCTTATTCTCCATCATTTTCTGATTCCAAAAACATATAAATATGTTATATTTGGATTAAAAAAAAGCTCTGAAAATTAAAAATATAAAAAGTATGATCATAAATAAAATTTTCCAAATCAATTTAAAAACACTTTCATCTTATTCCTTGTCGGTTCCTGATTCCAAAAACATATAGATATGATATGTTTTGATTAAAAACACGCTCAGAAAGTTAAAACGAAGAGAGGTACAGAAAAGCGTGCTATCCTTCTCAGCGCAACTACTACCCGGCTCTTCTTGTCAATTTCACTGCCTATGCCGTGAGCGGTGGACTGACGATGCTACGAGTATACGGTCTTGCTGCGTTGGGGGCGGGGACGTAGCTCAGTTGGTAGCGCGCTGGCTTTGTAGCGTGGGTTCGATCCCCACGTTCGGCGAGAGATTTATTTCTCGGAGTCAACTTTGTGCAGACTCTCTTCGGTGTCCGAACACCCCCGTGTGCACACATGCGCACGAAAAAGATCCCACGTTCACAGCGAAAGTCTCAGGGCTTGGAAAACACGAAGACACGCTTGCATCATCTCTCGTCTCTGATTATCATGATCGTATTTCGATACTTTGACGAGACAAACCCAATGCTGGTGTGTCGAAGAAGACAGCCACAGAGGGCTTGTTCGAATCAAAGTATCACACCATATCTTCAGCGTATTACCAATAACTGTCCCAATATAGACCAGTTGGTTTAAGAGGACGTTAAACCCTAATAGTCAAAGTCATTGCTGCGTTGCATTGCGTTCAGTTTTCATTCTGTGAGTTCGACAGCTACTTGACTAAATATTGTATTTTCGCCTTACGCGACTTGTTTTTACAAATGCTGCCCTTTTTACATTTAGTCAAGTTTTGACTAAATGTTTTAACGTAGAGGGGGGAATCGAGACGAGGGTCGTGGTGTATGTGTGTCTGTCTGTCTGTCTGTCTGTCTGTCTGTCTGTCTGTCTGTCTGTGTGTGTAGAGCGATTCATACAACTACTGGACCGATCTTTATGAAATTTGACATGAGAGTTCCTGGGTATGATATCCCCAGACATTTTGTTTCATTTTTGTGATAAATGTCTTTGATGACGTCATATCCGGCTTTTTCGTGAAAGTTGAGGCGGCACTGTCACGCTCTCATTTTTCAACTAAATTGGTTGAAATTGTGGTCAAGTAATCTTTGACGAAGCCCGGACTTCGGTATTGCATTTCAGCTTGGTGGCTTAAAAATTACTTGATGACTTTGGTCATTAAAAATCTAAAAATTAAAAAAAATATTATAAAACGATCCCAATTTACGTTCATCTTATTCTCCATCTTTTCTGATTCCAAAAACATATAAATATGTTATATTTGGATTAAAAACAAGCTCTGAAAAATAAAAATATAAAAAGTATGATCAAAATTAAATTTTCGAAATCAATTTAAAACCACTTTCATCTTATTCCTTGTCGGTTCCTGATTCCAAAAACATATAGATATGATATGTTTTGAATAAAAACACGCTCAGAAAGTTAAAACGAAGAGAGGTATAGAAAAGCGTGCTATCCTTCTCAGCGCAACTACTAAACCGCTCTTCTTGTCAATTTCACTGCCTTTGCCATGAGCATGAGCGGTGGACTGACGATGCTACGAGTATACGGTCTTGCTGAAAAATTGCATTGCGTTCAGTTTCATTCTGTGAGTTCGACAGCTACTTGACTAAATGTTGTATTTTCGCCTTACGCGACTTGTTACATTTAGTCAAGTTTTGACTAAATGTTTTAACGTAGAGGGGGGAATCGAGACGAGGGTCGTGGTGTATGTGTGTCTGTCTGTCTGTCTGTCTGTCTGTCTGTCTGTCTGTCTGTCTGTCTGTCTGTCTGTCTGTCTGTCTGTCTGTCTGTCTGTCTGTCTGTCTGTGTGTGTGTGTGTGTGTGTGTGTGTGTAGAGCGATTCAGACTAAACTACTGAACCGATCTTTATGAAATTTGACATGAGAGTTCCTGGGTATGATATCCCCAGACGTGTTTTTCATTTTTTGGATAAATGTCTTTGATGACGTCATATCCGGCTTTTCGTGAAAGTTGAGGCGGCACTGTCACGCTCTCATTTTTCAACCAAATTGGTTGAAATTTTGGTCAAGTAGTCTTCGACGAAGCCCGGACTTCGGTATTGCATTTCAACGTGGTGGCTTAAAAATTAGTTGATGACTTTGGTCATTAAATATCTGAAAATTGTAAAAAAAAAAAATGTTTATAAAACGATCCAAATTTACGTTTATCTTATTCTCCATCATTTTCTGATTCCAAAAACATATAAATATGTTATATTTGGATTAAAAACAAGCTCTGAAAATTATATATATAAAAATTATTATCAAAATTAAATTGTCAAAATCAATTTAAAAACACGTTCATCTTATTCCTTGTCGGTTCCTGATTCCAAAAACATATAGTTATGATATGTTTGGATTAAAAACACGCTCAGAAAGTTAAAACAAAGAGAGGTACAGAAAAGCGTGCTATCCTTCTTAGCGCAACTACTACCCCGCTCTTCTTGTCAATTTCACTGCCTTTGCCATGAGCTGTGGACTGACGATGCTACGAGTATACGGTCTTGCTGAAAAATTGCATTGCGTTGAGTTTTATTCTGTGAGTTCGACAGCTACTTGACTAAATGTTGTATTTTCGCCTTACGCGACTTGGTTTTTTTTTACAAATGCTGCCCTTTTTACATTTAGTCAAGTTTTGACTAAATGTTTTAACGTAGAGGGGGGAATCGAGACGAGGGTCGTGGTGTATGTGCGTGCGTGTGTGTGTGTGTGTGTGTGTGTGTGTGTGTGTGTAGAGCGATTCAGACTAAACTACTGGACCGATCTTTATGAAATTTGACATAAGAGTTCCTGGGTATGAAATCCCCGAACGTTTTTTTCATTTTTTTGATAAATGTCTTTGATGACGTCATATCCGGCTTTTCGTGAAAGTTGAGGCGGCACTGTCACGCCCTCATTTTTCAACCAAATTGGTTGAAATTTTGGTCAAGTAATCTTCGACGAAGCCCGGGATTCGGTATTGCATTTCAGCTTGGTGGCTTAAAAATTAATTAATGACTTTGGTCATTAAAAATCTGAAAATTGTAAAAAAAAATAAAAATTTATAAAACGATCCAAATTTACGTTTATCTTATTCTCCATCATTTGCTGATTCCAAAAACATATAAATATGTTATATTCGGATTAAAAACAAGCTCTGAAAATTAAATATATAAAAATTATTATCAAAATAAAATTTTCGAAATCAATTTAAAAACACTTTCATCTTATTCCTTGTCGGTTCCTGATTCCAAAAACATATAGATATGATATGTTTGGATTAAAAACACGCTCAGAAAGTTAAAACGAAGAGAGGTACATTCCTGATTCCAAAAACATATAGATATGATATGTTTGGATTAAAAACACGCTCAGAAAGTTTAAACGAAGAGAGGTACAGAAAAGCGTGCTATCCTTCTCAGCGCAACTACTACCCCGCTCTTCTTGTCAATTTCACTGCCTTTGCCACGAGCGGTGGACTGACGATGCTACGAGTATACGGTCTTGCTGAAAAATTGCAGTGCGTTCAGTTTCATTCTGTGAGTTCGACAGCTTGACTAAATGTTGTATTTTCGCCTTACGCGACTTGTTATATTTAGTCAAGTTTTGACTAAATATTTTAACATCGAGGGGGAATCGAAACGAGGGTATGGTGTATGTGTGTCTGTGCGTGTGTGTGTGTGTGTAGAGCGATTCAGACTAAACTACTAGACCGATCTTTATGAAATTTGACATGAGAGTTCCTGGGTATGAAATCCCCGAACGTTTTTTTCATTTTTTTGATAAATGTCTTTGATGACGTCATATCCGGCTTTTCGTGAATGTTGAGGCGGCACTGTCACGCCCTCATTTTTCAACCAAATTGGTTGAAATTTTGGTCAAGTAATCTTCGACGAAGCCCGGGGTTCGGTATTGCATTTCAGCTTGGTGGCTTAAAAATTAATTAATGACTTTGGTCATTAAAAATCTGAAAATTGTAAAAAAAAATAAAAATTTATAAAACGATCCAAATTTACGTTTATCTTATTCTCCATCATTTGCTGATTCCAAAAACATATAAATATGTTATATTCGGATTAAAAACAAGCTCTGAAAATTAAATATATAAAAATTATTATCAACTTTTTTTTTTCGAAATCGTTTTAAAAACACTTTCATCTTATTCCTTGTCGGTTCCTGATTCCAAAAACATATAGATATGATATGTTTGGATTAAAAACACGCTCAGAAAGTTAAAACGAAGAGAGGTACAGAAAAGCGTGCTATGCAGCATAGCGTAACCACTACCCCACTCTTCTTGTCAATTTCACTGCCTATGCCGTGAGCGGTGGACCACGAGTATACGGTCTTGCTGCGTTGCATTGCGTTCAGTTTCATTCTGTGAGTTCGACAGCTACTTGACTAAATATTGTATTTTCGCCTTACGCGACTTGTTACATTTAGTCAAGTTTTGACTAAATGTTTTAACGTAGAGGGGGGAATCGAGACGAGGGTCGTGGTGTATGTGTGTCTGTCTGTCTGTCTGTCTGTCTGTCTGTCTACAAAAGAGCGATTCATACTAAACTACTGGACCGATCTTTATAAAATTTGACATGAGAGTTCCTGGGTATGATATCTCCAAGTGCTTTTTCCATTTTTTTGATAAATGTCTTTGATGACGTCATATCCGGCTTTTCGTGAAAGTTGAGGCGGCACTGTCACGCTCTCATTTTTCAACCAAATTGGTTGAAATTGTGGTCAAGTAGTCTTCGACAAAGCCCGGACTTCGGTATTGCATTTCAGCTTGGTGGCTAAAAAATTAATTAATGACTTTGGTCATTAAAAATCTGAAAATTGTAAAAAAAAATATTTTTATTATAAAACGGGCTACATGTCAATACGTCCCAGTACCATTACGTCCCAGTACCATTACGTCCCAGTACCATTACGTCCCAGTACCATTGCGTCCCAGTACCATTGCGTCCCAATACCATTGGGTCCCAGTACCATTGCGTCCCAGTGCCATTATGTCCCAATGCAATTACGTGCCATTGCGTCCCCGTACCATTAGGTCCCAATACTAGTGAATTTAATTTCTGAGATGTTACTGTAGCAGTGTAGCGACACGTTTAGTAATAAAAGTGCATTTTGTTATAAATTTATTACAAATTCGTGTTCGGATTACACAATTTTTATTACAAAACGCGTTCAACACGATTTGTAATAAAAATTGTTACAAAACGTGCCGGTACATAGCAGTATTTCACAAATAAAAATAAAATAAAAAGATGTGTACCGGTGATGTCGGACAAACATGTGGACGGACATTGACCCAAAAAATGTATCCATAGGTTCCGGGTGCGTATCGCTAGCGCTACGTGTCATTTGTCCTACGTGTCATTTGTGCTACGTGCCGCTATCGCTACGTTGATTAGTGCTACAAATAATTTGTCGATAAGTCGCTATCATTCGTTTATTTATCACTACGTGTCGACAGCACTACATCTTTTAGCGCTACGTGTCATTATCGCTACGTGTCAATATCACTACTTACTGATGACTCTCTCTTTCTCATTTTTACATTTAGTCAAATTTTGACTAAATGTTTTAACATAGGGGGGGGGGGGATCGAGACGAGGGTCGTGGTGTATGTGTGTGTGTGTGTGTGTGTTTGTGTGTGTGTGTGTGTGTGTGTGTGTGTGTGTGTGTGTGTATGTGTGTGTGTGAGTGTGTGTGTGTGTGTGTGTGTGTGTGGTTTTACAGACAAATGGAGACGATTGTCACTGGACAGCAGTCAAATGGGGACGCTTGTGTTAAATGGGGACGTCCCCTTTTAACGGTCCGTGCGACCCCATTTGACTGGATTTCAGCAGATTGCGTGACCCCATTTGACTGCTGCCTGGCATCCCTGTGGACAAACGGACTTGATTTTCACACTGATTTTACACAGATTTTTGCTCAGCAGTTTGTGGTCTGCTCTGAACTATATGTGGTATTTATTATGTGACTTCAAATGACTTTACAGTAACTTTTTTCATCAGAATTAAGTTTCTAGTGCTAAATATGACAACGCGTAGGTGACTTCTTGTTACTATTTGTTTTTATAAATTTCATAAAACTACCAAGGTAGTGGAGAAGCTTGATATTTCTTGTCTATCTCTCTCGGACACACTAACACACACGTACAAAGTAGCCTACCATAGGTTGTGTTATTTCTGTTGAAGAAGGGGGGGGGGGTGATGGGGGGGGGGGGTGAAGAGGGTAAATGGTGAACAGTGATATCACTGATAATGGTCTGAAAAGCAAAGCCTTCTAAAAATAAAATAAGCAACACAGACTCGGATATATGTTGAAGACCATGATACTACCGAGAGTGGAGAAGCTTGACATTTCTTGTTTTTGTGTGTTGTTGACCTCAGTTGCACAGAAGCTGCTTTTTTCCTTTTTTTTTAACAGGGGGGAGCATCCTTCTTCATGGTCTTGTTCTTGTATCAATCGGATTAAATGAACAACCAGATGAATAACCTTATAACGTGTTAAGAAGAAAAACTAGATAACAGACACAATCAAGAATAAGTCATACAATCAATTTACTTTTTTTTTTAAATGTCTAAACACAATCTCCTCTTTCATGCACAAATACCAACAATGCACTTTTATTTTTATTTTTTTAATTTTTTTTACAGTTACAATTATTATCGCTTTATACGTGTCGCAAATCCTCTGAATTGAACATGCACACAATTTCTATTGGTTTACCGTATCTGATTTTACCCACCACACACTTTTGCTACACTGATAAGTAAGTTAATATAATTTACTAAATCGTTTAACAATCCAAATGCTGTTTAAACATCGATTTTTATATTTACATTATACTGCTACAGTATAATGCTTTCCCAAATTGAATGTATGGTAGAACATTCATAAAAGAAATGTTCCACACAGTCAATCTTATCTGGACAGAATGAACATCTATGAATAACACTAATGCCCATTTTACACAACATAATATTAGTCGGATGTATGTTATGCAGTATCTTCCAGTGCAATTCTCTCGGTCTTAATTCTTTACACACATTCCTTACAATGTGCCAATGCCATTTTGTTAGTTCTATATTAAAGGTACTGAACTTGTCAAATCCAGGTGCACGGAGCCCCTGGGGCTTTTAGTCATACCTCAGGCAGCTATCCGTTAGAAGAACTACCAAGTTTCATTGACTTGCACCCAAAGAGTCAAGAACTGCGATTTTTTTACGAATTAATTTCGTACTCGGACCCGGCTGGTCTTGACCTATTTTTGGATCTAAATTTAGATCATGCACAAAAAGACACGTCACTAAGCAAACTATGTCAGACGTCATCATGAGTTTGTGTAAAACAAAATGGAGGCCGGAATCACTCAGTTGAATCGAACTCCGACCAAACACCACGTAATAACTAGGTTAATGTATGCACTCGCGTGAACAAGAAACGGTCGAGCTTCACAGATGTCGTCGTTGGGTAGTTTTGGGTTTGTTTTACTACCATAGGAGGATTTTTGAACTGTAAATATACTCAGCTGCAACAAAAACGCAAAACGAAGGCTGTGAGCTGCACTGTGTCTTTAAACGTATGCATCCAGAAATTCAGACAACTTGGGTTGTGTTTGGTTTTACTTATCCAATGTCATCTTTATGAACGTGCTGTAGATAACTCTTTATTATCAAAAAGCAGAACATTGTTTTCTTTGGATTGCATGAACATACGCCGGATATCTTTATTATAAACAAGGTACCAGCAGTCTGGACAACATTGTGTTCTATCATCAGTAAAGATATATACCCACTTTTACCTTAATCTACTCTAAGATAACAGCCACTTATTAACACATCAGCAACTACTGCGATCCCACATTTAATCCATTTCTTACAAAATAACACATTATTTCGGTACATAATCTTTTTTTATTATTCCAGACTGTTACTAACAGTGGGTTCTCTATTTCTGTATATACTATGAGTATTTTTCTCTATCCAAACTTTTAGGGCGTCCTCCCTAAAAAGGGCTAAATGAACATGTTCTTCCATAAAGACTAAGTTGACTAACACACACGAACAATTGCAAAATGGCCTGTCAGAGGTAATGTCATTTTTGCTGAAGATGTTGGTAGATAAGGGAGGGGAGGGGAGAAATGTTACTCCAGCAGTGGTGTAACACTCTAAGTTTGTTTGTTACTGTTTGGCCTAATCTTCTGATAATGTCTTTATGATCTGCTGAAATGTGAAGAGGCTACTTTTGTTTCTGACCGAAACAGTTGTTATGGCGTGATAGTCATCTGTGACAGTGTTGATACATTTCTTTGCTAATTTGTTAAAACCGGGAGGTGTCTTCTGTCCCGCGTCGTTTTGAATGTCATAAGTTTGACTTGAAGTAAATTACCAAATACAGCTTTTCTTAGACAAATTACGCCATTGATTGCACAACCATACATTTTCAGCTAGTGCTGGTTTTGATCTGAAAAGCATTTTATCCTCTGAATTGCTCCTCAAAATCAAGTTGGATGATAAAATGTATCCCCGATTGTCATGAGTGCCATATTTCTTGATTATTCACAGACAAAAATCGGCTGTTTTTGTCGGGTTTACGTTTCACTGAAGGAAACAGGCTTTTCATGTGTAAAACAAAACACTATGGTGAATTTCATGTAAACGGGAAAAAGCACTACACTTTAGTTTATGTAGTTACTGAACGTAGATTGAGCTTGCATGATGTTATTTGAACATCGCAACGACAGCGATGACGTTGGAATATGACGTCATGTCTTCAGTAAGGCCAAAAAAAAAAATGTCTGTTTAGGGTAACCCGACCGACCCTATCGATTTGGCGCCGACCCAAAAACTTTTTTTTGATTTCAAAAAAAAAAAGAAAAAAAAAAGAGGTAAAAATGCTAAAAAGAGACATTTGGCGTTTCTTTCTCTCCCTTTCTCTCTGTTTTATTTATACGCTAGTTTTGAAACATGTATTCATCAAATATAACTTGAGAAGTGAATGTTCAGCCAACATAGCATTTACACCAACAACAAAAAAAACAACAAAAAAACCTACCTACCTACCGACCCTACTTTTTTTGGTCATGTTACCCTAAACAGACAATTTTTTGTTGTTGGCCTAATTAAACAATGGCGACTGCACGTGAGAGGGAACAATAAAGAGACCAAAAAGCAATGTAGGCCTACTCACGTTAAAATGACGAACACGGAACGAATAACAGCGACGTTTCGACCTAAGGGTCTTCTTCAGGCACAAAAACACAAAAGTACACACAAAAAAGAAGAAGAAAGACGATAGAACAGATAAAGAGGAGAATAACTGACAAAACAAGAAATTCCTCCGAGGTAGGAAAAACACCCCCGTCAAAGGGAAATAACCTTCTCAGTTGGTGGCAGTGACTGAGTGAGAATGGTTATTTCCCTTTGACCATTAAGATGTCCCTCTATAAGTCCTTGTATAATTTTAATCCACCAATAACTCCCTAACCGTGTGTTTGACTGGTCCCAATTTTGGTAAGGACCGTCTCAGGAATGTATAGAACCTGTTCACCAAGTTTGGTGACGATCGGTCCGTTCATTCTTGAGATCTATATGCGAACACAAACAAACAAACAAACACATCGATGTCCCTCTATAAGTCCTTGTAGAATCTTAATCCACCAATAACTCCCTAACCGTGTGTTTGACTGGTCCCAATTTTGGTAAGGACCGTCTCAGGATCGTATAGAACCTGTTCACCAAGTTTGGTGACGATCGGTCCGTTCATTCTTGAGATCTATATGCGAACACAAACAAACAAACACATGGACCGAATCCTATACACACCCCTTTTCCGGGGGTGTAACAACTGCACTGCACAAACCAACAAAATTATGACAAAGACAGAGAAGCAAGGGAAGCTACTCGAGGGGAAGCCAACAATAACACAGGCAAGAAAAAGTTAGAGTTGAGAAGCGGCAGTTTTGAGGTCTGTAGACCAAACAAAATGTGTGTGTGGGGGGGGGGGGGGGAGGGGGAAGAATGTTTCTGAAACTGTACACACTTATCAGGATACAACCACTTGCTAAGCATGCACAATTTCGATGATGATACATGTGTCTCCGTGGCGTTACCAACGTCCAAAGAGTTTTCACGGAAAACCATTACAACGTCTATTTTCAGGTTCTGTTTCTTTCTACATAAGGCTCGCACACAGAAGAGAGTATTTGTCATGTCAGCGTCCTCTGTAATTTGAAGAGATATTGCTTTGTGTTGTTTTAGATTTATTGCATATTAACTGTAGCTACCCAGGACAAAAATTCACAAAAACCCAGGATTTCTTATCATTTTCAACCTTGTGGGCTCTCTCTTTTACACGTTAGATCAACCTGACTGCGCGGCAGTTTTAAACGAAATAGGTATGCCCTGTTAGGTAAGACTCCAACGAAACTCAGTGGTGTAAAACACGTGAAAAGGTTGTTTAGTTTCATTCGCCTCTTTGACGCTTTAAAGAGAACCATGCTGTCAAAACCCCTCATTGTTTTGTGACGTCATACCGAAATCATACTCATATCATTTAAACCAATTTGTAAGCAGGAAAAAGGCAAATCTTCAAACACCCACATGTTTTTGGCCCAAACACTGCTGTTTAACATGATATCTGTAGAACTGAAGAAACATTCTCTTTTGTTTGGTGCTCAGTGTGGTAGGGATGTTTTGCCTTCGAATTGTGAATTGACCCTGCTACCGCTGAGTTCCACGACAAAACAATTTAGAGAGTTCATTTATATGTCTTTCACATGACACCATTTTTTCGAGTAAGTACCGATTGTCCGACCATTACACAGTGCTCATTCTCCACACCTTGCCTACGTTGTAACTATGACGTCACGTGTGACATTGCTGATGTTGTTGCGATGTTCAAATAACATTCTGCAGGCTCAATCTACATTCAGTAGCTATGTAAATTTAATTGCCCTGCTTTGTTGAAATTCACCAGAGTGTTTTGGTTTAACAAGCATGAAAAGCATGTTTCCTTCATGTGATAATGACGATAACAAATTCATTTTACAAGGAAAGAGGTTTAAAGCTACGCCTTTTTTTTAAACCGGTCCTGTACAAACTTCTATCACGGATAAACAAATAGAATAAACAAACGAGCAAACAAACAACGACATAAATAGGCAAGACAAAATGCAAACAAGCAACCAAAAAGAAAACCAAATCAGCAAGTAAGCAAACCTGCAAAATGTTGATAGAACCAATACTTTAAATTAAACAGAACATCATCGCGCCTGTTTACAAGTCTGCCCACCTCTGGCAAAAGACAGTAAGTCAATTTTTGTCAAATATAAGATTTTTATGTCATCATTACGTGCGCATCAGGGCGCATTTTGTCAGTAAATTTAAAGTGTCAATGTCGGTTAGTTCCAAAGATAACATAAAGTAAGTCCATTTAAAAAGATTTAAGTTCTCAAAAAACAACGGCAGAACACAGCAACTCAACGAAGATTTGACATCACAACGCGTATGCCGTTTCCCGTGTGCAACGAACGTCTCGAACTCGCGACGGCAGAACACAGTAACTGTGTGAGCCAATCAGAGTGACGATACCATAATTGAACCAATCAGAATGTTCGATTTACTTTGCATGCATCTGCAGATAATCATGGCGACCTTTCCGACAGCAGCTTGACTTCTTGAAAGAAAGGTAAGTCGAGTCAGGACTGTATCGTTTGTTATTCATAACTTGACTTTACAATAGTTCACGCATTCTCCGTGATCTTGACAAATGATGATGCTGTCAGAGAGAAAGGGTGAGAGAGAGAGGTCTGAATAACGCAATGGTTGTGAGTGTACCAGTTAATATTTGATCAAGACTTAAAAACAGTTCATGGCCCGGCCACAGTTTCCGGAAACCAGCTTTCCCAGACACTGACCAAACCCCGCGATCTCGGCGATTGCATCATTGACCGGAGGTCAGTGACTGTTAACATGGAAGAGCCGGCGGATCGGACAGTGAGGCCTGTCAGAGTGAGGGGGAGGGGAGGGTGGCTTTCAGCTGGGTCGTACACTGCGATAAGAAAAAGTCTTATTTTCATGTGCTGTCCTTGTCTGCGATTGGAAGGTGGCTGCTTATTAGGGGGTATTTACTGTTGAAGACAAACTTGTGCTAAGCAAAATAATGTAGTCTCGCATGGCAGGTAAGCTACTCAAATATGTTCCGGACATTGATGGTATGCCTAATCTTTCAGTCTGTGTTTAAAGCCACATAACGGTTTTTTCTTGTGACGCAAACGTACAACCAACAAGCGATTATAACTAAATTCAACAATACCGACCCCTCATCCATCCAGCTCAAAGTCTGTTTCTTCCTATGTTCCCAAACATGCGCATATTTAAGTGAATAAAACATGTTCTTCTTTTTGTTCTACAGGAGCAAAGTTTACAAAAAACACTCAAGAAGGTGTACTGAGACATACCGGAAACACATCCGACACAGTCACCAAACCAGAATTCGAATTCTTACTGGAGTCTTCATCAAACCTCTGATCCAGGTCTTCTGTCATACAACTTAATGGACCTAAGATGCCTAGACTCTGACATTTCAGATGAGGCAGAACCGACTCCAACAACGAGAGCTGGATCTTCTAAGTAAAGGGCTCAAAGGACATTTAAAAACACCACATGCAGCCCTGAAAGTCCCACATATCAAATGAAATGTTATTAGCCAAAGGAAATATTTTACTAGCCAACGTATCAACGGTTCTAATCAAAATCAAGTTACTGACCACAACTTATACACAGAGTTATACATTTACTGTACTTTCATATCTGTTTTTTAACAAAGCCACACATCCACACTTCCCGGAAATAATGACCTAAAATATAAAATGTTTTGGGTGTGGGAAAAAGCAGTGTAAGCAGCGGACTGCAATAGCTTCTATATATATACTTGTATACGACTTCTGTCTGTCTGTCTGTCTGTGTATGTGTATGTGTGTGTGTGTGTGTGTGTGTGTGTCCGCGATGCACAGCCAAAGTTCTCGGTGGATCTTTTTCAAATTTGGAGACCGTATTCAGCTACACCCCGGACACAACCTCATCGATGAGATATTTCAACACGTGCTCTCAGCGCGCAGCGCTGAACCTATTTTGGTTTTTCTCTGTTTTTCTCTGGATCCATTCCCAGTAACTCTTCCTTATCTTCTCCAGTGTTTTCAGCGTTTATCTCCCTTCCTTCGTGTGGCGTCAATCCATATTCCCGTTACTACGTTACTATTTTTAGAATGTCACGATTGCACCCGTAAGTTGTCCTTACTGTAAAAGTGAAAAGGTCGAATCAATTTATAGCCACGCGAAAAATACACTGTCATCTATCTCTATATATTTATAGATATAGATATACATATATATATATATATGACTAAGTGCCAAAAGGTGCGCACGAAAAGCGGACAAAGGGGCTAAAAAATAAAAGTTGACAAACACGACTGATATTGTGATTTTTGTTAAGACAACAGATGCTGGAACCCAATTACGAAAAGAAAAGATAAATTTACCCAAATGATTTTACAAATAACGATAATTTTGTTCGTTATATCATTCAAAACGGCACTGAGTCATAGCATTAAGGTTATCTCGCACGTTTTTAAAGCTAGGGCTTTGAAACTTGGCACACAACCAAAGTATAATGACCTCCAGGTATGGTGCACATCACATTAAACAACATTGAATTTCAAGGTCACAGCGAGGTTAAATTTCCTTTGCAAACTGGAAAATTGTCGTTGTCACGTCTTACATGTTTTAATACTAGATCAGTTAGACTTTACATACTTCACATACTTTCAGCATTTTTATAAAACCTCATTAAAAGTGACCTGCTGGTTAATCTTTGTCAAAGTTCAAGGTCACAGCGGGGTCACATCTGGTCCAAATGTGGAATATTTTCAATTTATTCAGCGCGTTTATAGCACGAGCTTTGAAAATACACACAGTTCTAGTGTATAATGTTCACACACGATTAAAGTCTGGTTGAAAAAGTCAAGGTCACAGCAGGGTCGCGTTGAGGTCAAACATACATTTTTCAATGAGGTTTTCTCATATGTTTTTGAAGCTAGGGCCTTGAAACTTGGCACACTACGCAAGTTAAATTAAACCTCATCAAATTCCAAGGTCACAGTAAGGTTAAAGATCCTTTAAGGATATTTTCTAAAAAAGGTGACCGCCTGGTTAATGTTTGTCAAATTTCAAGGTCACAGCAGTGCCATCTGGCTTAAACTTTGAAAAATTGTCAATTTCTTCAACTAGTTTTATAGTGTTTGAAGTCATTCACACATGATGAAAGTCTGGTTGATAAAATCAAACGTCAAGGTCGCAGCGGGGTCGCATTGAAGTCAGACACATACAATTGTCATTTTCACGAACGCCTTTTAAGCAACACCTTTGAAACTTCACACATTCCAAAGTTTTGATGTTGTTTGGTTATAATCAAAGTGTGGTCAATTTCCATGATTGAGAGCATTCAGAGGGGTCAAGTTGAGGTCACACAAAAAGTGATAATCTTTATAAGACTCACGTTTGCTGCTATTGCTCACTTGACATTGGTGAAAGTGCTTATTTTATAATTGTTGATCTTGATGTTTTGACTAATTAATATTACCAGGATCCACCATACCAGATTTCAAAGTCCAGAAGTTGTCAAACCTCAAACCTGTTGGAAGTTTCAAAGATTTAAGCATCAACAAATTTCTATTTGATTTGACCTTAAATAACAGATTTGACCTTAAATCTTAAAACAGATCAACCAGACTTTGGTTTTATATAAATTGAAGTTCAATACAATTTCCTTTTTTTTTTTTACCCACGCGAGACCCTGCTATGACCTTCACATTTCTCAAGGATCAACCTTGAATTCTCCATGTTGAACAATCATTAAGCAAAAGCGTTGTTTGAAGTTTGAAGGTTCTAGCTTCAAAAATCTCTGAAAAAATATGTTTCATCCGTTTTCTGAACCACATGTGACCCAGCCGTGACCTTGAAATCTGACAAGGGTCAACAAGACTTTTACCATGCATGGGGGCGATTAAACCCCAAATGTGTGTGAAGTTTCAAGGTTTCAACTTAAAAAAACGTCTGAGAAAAATATACATTTTCCTTTTTGGACAATGTGTTGCACGCAAGACAACACGACAAACGCTCGTGTTATCATTCTTTTACTTTAAGGTCGACTTGCGTGCCCGCTCTTTCGCTAATCTCAATTAAAATTCATCTTGGAAGTTCGGTTTTATTACGCTTTTAATTAAGAAGATTAAACTAAGACAACAAATAGTTAGTTTTACCCATTAAACTCGATAAGGTAGTGACATTTTATGTTGAACGCAAGATGGTGTCGCACGCAAGATCTGAAAAGATGTTGACGACATAATTTCAACACTTGATAGCGCATTCGTGGTTCGTGATTTCTTCACAAATTTTGAACACAGAATGTGTCACGTGGTTCCGTAGATGAAGTAGATCTTTGTACATGTAAATTTTGTTTTTAAAAGAAAATAACCGTTAATTACCGAACATTTTGTCGCACGCAAGATATGACGAAATTTTCAAATCGTTTTCAAAAATGCTGTTCAAAAGTTCTGCAGTCTTTGCTGGATTACTTGAAAGACAGCAGTTTGATACACCGTTATCGCTTGACGTGTCGACATCAATTCCAGAGTTTTTGAAAAAGAAATTTAGTAAATATCTGCGATTGAAAAATGTATGCCGTGATGACGACACATCTTGCGTGCGACACCTTAAAATTCGGTTATCGAAAAAAAAAAGTTCTCTCGAGATTTAGATTTGACGTTGGGTCTCGTCTGTAAAGCGATGTTTCAGGCATTCAATCAAACTAAATGCAATTCATTTGTGCTTCTTGTTATTTTTCTGTGGCATATTCAAAACACGAGGTATCACGATGTCCTTTTTCAGATGGCCGGTTTTGGCGTTATTTTTGACTTTAAACAAAGATAACTTCAAAACCGTTCAAGTCAGACACACGAAATTATGTCCACTATCTCTTCGCACATTCATCCACACACACACCAATTTTCAGCAGACACACGTTTTTAGAAACATTTTTATTGTAAAACAAAGTCGTCTTCTGTTCTGTGAGCACCTTTTGGCACTTAGTCATATATATATATATGGCTTCTCTGTGTGTGTTTGTGTGTGTGTGTGGGCAACACCTGTGGATTGTAGAGTTCTGTTTGTGATGTGGTCTAGCGGCTTTGGTATGTCTGTATGTTCAGGCCTTCCTTCGAGAAGCCATAACAGTTATTCACAATCCCGTTTGAGTGGACTTCGCCTTCAAAGGTGATTGTGGTGTTTTGGCACTCGGTTACATTTGGCGTCGTCGACAGCGATGGGACTCGACATGAAATGTTCAGGCCACTGAATCATTTTCGTGCTGTTCCCATTCCACCTGGGACGGACCTAAGTTCATTCAAAGGGGGTCGAGTGTGACAGGGAGACTACCGTCGCCCTTCACAGCAGACTCTGCAGAGTTGTTCGCCTTAGAAGTTGTGGGCTTTCCTTGCACGTACCCGTAAGTTGTCCTCACTGTAAAAGTGCAAAGGTCGAATCTATTTATCAAACAATCCACTGTCATCTATCTCTATATATTTATATATATATATATAGATAGATATATACGGCTTCTGTGTCTGTGTCTATGTGTGTGTGTGGAGGCAACACCTGTGGATTGTAGAGTTCTGTTTGTGATGGGGTCTGGCGACTTTTGTCTGTCTGTATGTTCTGGCATTTGAGAAGCCATAACAGATAATATAGGGCTTAGAAATAAGCTCTAAAATTCTCAATCCCGTTTGACAGGACTTCGCCTTCAAAGGTGATTGTGGTGAACCGCCACGCTGTCTGTAGTCAGTCGGCTAAGGACCGTTTTGGTTACTTTTTGGCGTCACGTTAGCAAACACATTTTTCTGATAGATTTTAACACCACAACACTAAATCTAAAGTTTTGGGGCAATATTCCAAACCAACGGTGAGAAAAACGTTGGTTTGTGTGTATGTTTTCCTTCTTTGGCGTTACTATTCTTGTTTTGAGGGTTGGGTTCATAAAACGGACATAAAACTTAAACCGCTTGACAGAAATTCTATAACTGTAAATCATTCGAAAGGGAAGGCATTCATGTACACGTTTGTGCCACTTAAAATGACGTCATAATCTGTTTATTTTTGTGAACTTGACAAGAAGAGCGGGGTAGTAGTTGCGCTGAGAAGGATAGCACGCTTTTCTGTCCCTCTCTTCGTTTTAACTTTCTGAGCGTGTTTTTAATCCAAACATATCATATCTATATGTTTTTGGAATCAGGAACCAACAAGGAATAAGATGAAAGTGATTTTAAATTGATTACGAAAATTTAATTTTGATAATAATTTTTATATTTTTAATTTTTAGAGCTTGTTCTTAATCCAAATATAACATATTTATATGTTTTTAGAATCAGCAAATGATGGAGAATACGATGAACGTAAATTTGGATCGTTTTATAAAAAATATATATTTTTACAATTTTCAGATTTTTAATGACCAAAGTCATTGATTAATTTTTAAGCCACCAAGCTGAAATGCAATACCGAAGTCTGGGCTTTGTTGAAGATTACTTGACCAAAATTTCAACCAATTTAATTGAAAAATGAGAGTGTAACAGTGCCGCCTCAACTTTCACGAAAAGCCGGATATGACGTCATCAAATACATTTATCAAAAAAAAGAAAAAAACGTCTGGGGATATCATTTCCAGGAACTCTCATGTCAAATTTCATAAAGATCGGTCCAGTAGTTTAGTCTGAATCGCTCTGCACACACACACACAGACACACACACACAACACACATACACCACGACCCTCGTCTCGATTCCTTCCTCTACGTTAAAACATTTAGTCAAAACTTGACTAAATGTAAAAAGGAGGAATAATTGCAATCTCACACACACACACACACACACACACACACACACACACACACACACACACACTTACACACACACACATGCACACACACACGCACACACGCATACACACACACACGCGCGCGCGCGCGCGCGCACGCACGCACGCACGCGCGCACACACACACACACACACACACACACACACACACACACACACACACACACACACACACACACACACACACAAAGACACATACACAAACATACCGACAAAATGACAGACATACACACAGTGAGACAAACCGACACAGAAACCCCCACACATGCACGCACGCACTTATGTACGCGAACAAAGACGTAGAGATGCTTATAGAGAAACACTTACGCAACCAAAAAAACACGCACACAAACACACAGACAGACAAACTTCATTCTTGGTAGAGAAATGCATTTCTTACTGTGTTGCTTTCTCTTTAAGTGCACCTACCTCGCAGAGAGAGAGAGAGAGAGAGAGAGAGAGAGAGAGAGAGAGAGAGAGACACACACACACACACACACACACACACACACACACAGACAGACAGACAGAGACACAGAGAGAAAGAGAGAGATAGACAGACTGATAGACAGACAGAGGGAGAGACAAACATACGAACACACAGACAGACATAGACAAACACACAAACAAAGACACACAGACAGACTTCACTATGTATGTGCAAGTAATTTTGTTAAACCACACGTTACGTTCACTACTGAACGTGTAACCATGTAAAACGTTACTATCTCTTTATATGTGTTTACTTGCATTGTAATCCTGGGGGGGGGGTATAAATGTATGTAACGCGCAATACATGCCTTTTAACTTACTAGAATTGGAATTGTCATTTAAAGACTAGCATAAGAGTGTGACACGTGGTTCATTCGTTATTACCTTATTACAAAAAGAAAAAGATAACGGCACTGACGCTACCGGAAATAGAATTTATCAGTGAAATTCTACCATCAATTTAGTAATCGATGCGATGTAAAATTATCCTAAAACTGTGGTATGATCACGACATCGTTTAGCATTTAGGATCAAATGGTGCCAATGTGTCCACAATGCACTAATCACAGACAACAGTTATACGCTTTACGTACATGTAACTCTGCAACTGACATTGTCTGCCACTTGAAACAAATGACTTTCGAAGGAAAATTAACTCCTATATATAAATATTATGTATGATTTTTAATAATTACTTGCACTTTTTGAAAATAAAGCTTTTTCTACGATAAGGTGTTTACCTCCTAAATGTATAAGTCATCCGGTAGAAAAACCGGAAGTATCGTGTACTAAGCATATGTATATGTTTAAAAAGTTAATTGTGTTAATGTAGAACATCTTGCCTATGTATATGTTTAGGTTTTGAATACTTTAGGGGAAAAGCATAGCCATTATTCAGTCATCTTTAACTAACACCCCTAATCTCAGGGCCCATTTTGTTAGTGGGGGTAGGGTTTCAATCAGTCAAAAATCACTTTCATTCAATATTGTCTGCCATTTCAAATACATACACGTAATTGCACAATTTCTTGAATTTTAAGATGCTTTAACTGACTATACCAAGAAAACCTGCACTTTTTGTAGAATTAGTTTTTTTTCCATGATTTATGTTTAAAAATGTCAATTCTTACGACAAAAAATGCTAACAGTTGCCTCACCAGACGACACGTACCTACGACGTGAATCGTGTCTGCCAATTAAAATGCATATATTTTGAAATAAGGGGAATCATAACATATTTCACTGTGAAGTGTCTCACTCTAATATCTTCTGGGTTCATGGTGTATTTGGTTAAGTGAATTGCAGATAAGGTTTTTTGAAAATGACAGCTATACATATATTTTATTAAAACTGAAACTGGTGGAGTGAAAAACAGACCTGTTTTGAAGAAGTCGTACTAAAATCATCTATGGCCTTGAACTTCACAGTTTGCGTGTTATCTTTTAAAGAAAACCCGTTTTCATCACTAACAATGACCTAATTTACACATACATATCGGTCGGTCATAGTCGCGTTTTTATTAGAGAGGTAGTGTACAAAATGTCGTTTTGTACGTTTAAATTACATGTCCATTATTTTAGTCATATATCAATCAATAAGTAAATGCGCATACTTTTATTAAACGTTACTTTCACTTTAAGATCGCTTCTAACATTTAGTATAATTTCTGACAAATGCACGCTATGTAATAAATTGATAATATTATGGACGCCATGTGGTAAAACCGGAAGTTGAATTATTTTGCGATAGCAAAATCCTTTTACAATGATCACTTTCCTTTTATATTGAGCTGATCTTTAACGTTATGGGTAAAAATCTAACATATTGAACCAAATTATCCTTTTTCAAGCCTGTGTATGTGTAAACTCTTTTTTGCTTCGACCCGGTTCGGTTTTCGGAGTTGATTCTGAATCATCCATTATTTATCTTATATGACTGTTGTTTTCCTCGGTAAATTAACTAATGTTGATGTAAAATAATTCTAGCTGTGAGAATAAACAATTTTCAAGATGTTTTTGATTGCGGTTTCAACCAGGCGTTCAGTTAGCTATACATATCGATTGAGAAAATGGCATTTCCTGTTTTGTCGTCCGCATGTTATACAGATGTTGTTAAAAATAAAACTGTGTATACGAATTCGGCATTTTACTTGCTGTCTGATGGCAACAATCTTTAGCTTTCGTTTAAGGTATAATTTGCTTATATCCGTATGCAGTCAAGCGGTACATGACGTTTTTTTGTAACCTACCCCCTGCGTCATGGCTGCATTTTTGCAGAATATGGGTCATGTTACAAAAACGCTTCTCATTCTTAGGTGGTTGGGTTTAGCCATTTGTCGTTTACCGAACTGTGGCTGCAAATAAAACGAACTTTCCAAAAAACATAATATCTAATGTGACCACCAAAAGTAACCCTCCCACTATAGCCAGCCAGGTGACTACTGTCTCTGTCTCGCGATTCACCCCGGCGAAGCCGGGTATTCCTCTAGTCATTAATAAATGAAGCACAATGATGCAAGTTGCTTACTAGCAAAATATTAGTGTACCCACTTCATATCTATCTATATATATATATATACGACTTGTGTCTCTGTGTGTGTGTGTGTGTGTGTGTGTGTGTGTGTGTGTGTGTGTGTGTGTGTGTGTGTGTGTGTGTCCGCGATGCACGGCCAAAGTTCTCGATGGATCTCTTTCAAATTTGGTGGCCATATTCAGGTACACCCCGGACACAACCTGGTCGATGAGATATTTCAACACGTGCTCTCAGCGCACAGCGCTGAACCGATTTTGGTTTTTCTCTGGATCCATTCCCAGTAACTCTTCCTTATCTTCTCCAGTGTTTTCAGCGTATATCTCCCTTCCTTCGTGTGGCGTCAATCCATATTCCCGTTTCTATTTTTAGAAGGTCACTGTCGACAACGCTCAATCCATATTCCCGTTATACTATTTTTAGAAGGTCACTGTCCCGGCGAAGCCGGGTATTACTCTTCTCCAGTGTTTTGCGCGTTTATCTCCTTTCCTTCGTGCGGTGCGCCGGCAAAGCCGGCGTACACCCGGCAAAGCCGGGGTCCCCGGCGCAGCCAGGATTTTCGGCTCAACTTCTTCCCAGCGAAGCCGTACCCGGCGAAGCGGGTATTCATCTAGTTTCGGCATACATTACCAGAAGCTAAGCTTAACCCATTAGGATGTCCAGTTTGTTTTGCAAGTCGGTACTCGTACATGTATTTTCAATGATTTTTTTTTTTTATAACAAAACTAGCATTCAGGACCCGGCTTTGCCTAGGTGTTACCCAGATAAGATTCACCCTGTCGAGACGAGATACAACGCGATTTCATGGATAAATCGGTGGTGTAACGTACATATCCCATGACCCATCAAAGCCAATGTTACGTTTTCAGCGGATTGTTATGTGCCAGGCTCTCTACAGCAACAATACACTTTTACTACCTTTCGTTGCGTGCCAGTAGCTGTCGGATCAAATGTCTGTGACAACGCCACCCAGATGTCTCGTCTCACCTGTAGCGGGGGAAAGCTGAGACTGCGTGCTGTGATTTGGGACCCCAGGTGTTATTCACGAGTTGTGGAGAAGAAAGAAATCGTGATACCAGAAACTTGGCTGTTATATTTAATTTCAGACAATTGTCAAAAGTGCACATAGACCTGAACAATCCTGACGCGGGTTGTTGTCTGTGTGTCTTCCAACCGTACGTCTGTGTTTGGCTGCTTGTGTGTGTCTGTCTGTCTGTCCAGCAGTTAGGACCCGGCTTCGCCCAGGTGTTAGAAGAGCCAACATGTGCCCAAGTAACTATCACATGGGAGCTTTATAAATTTATGAAAGAATGACTCATAAAAGACAAAAGTGATCACCTAATTTTGACAAGTGAGAACGGTTAATCGTGCATTCGCCGGTTTGTCCTGATACCAAGAGTTACCTCCTTCAAAGTTCCTGAATATTCTACAAGTTTTTTGTTGTGAAGTTGCTTATACATTTAACAACAGGTTGTGAGACAATTTAAAAACTTAGAATCAACATAATTTGATCGTTTAACACTGGAAGAAAATTTCAAATTTGGTTCATATGCCATGAGTTACCTCCAATCCTTGAGAAAGTTCCAGATAATTGTGCAGCAGTTTCAACTTCATAATTTTACATCCTTTCAGGATGAACTTCTCTTCGAAAACAACAGAATTAAACCAAACATCAAATACATATCTTTATAGTCTCGTTCTGCTTGCAGCTGATCTTTAATAACAAATAAGACACAGCTATGCAGCAGTAGCAAGGGGTAAACTTTTAATTTTATGAACTGAAGTTGTCTACCAACTTTGTTCATCTTAAATATGCCACACATTCAGAAAAGTGAGCTTGCCCAGTGGCTACTTTTACTTCTTTTTATTTAAACTGAAACGCACACAAACAGAAAAGCAAATTTGTCATGGCCAACAGCAATACGCAAGTAAGCTCTGAAGTCAGTAATGGCACGTAACAGTTTTAATATGACTATAAAACACTTGTATATTATTATTTTTAAGCTGCAACTCTCACCTTAAAGCTGTCCCAAAACAATGAAAGTAGGGGAGG
>NW_027126144.1:0-14000 GCF_037325665.1 Littorina saxatilis | reverse complement strand
GTGTTTTCTTTTAAACACAGGCGTTTTAGGGCTCCATCTTTCTTCTCATTAATCTCAAGAGATACATCTACCAGTAAGTTCACTAACATTTTTCTCATCAGTATACATGTGCTTTGGCTTGACCTTGACAAGCGATTGAAGTGAAAAACCAAAAGCTGATCAACTCTCGCAGTCATGCAAAAGCTGAATCAGTTTGTTACGCAGTGTTCAGTATCAGAGTATGCACAGTGAAAAACTTGACGTCGCGACAAGCCGAAATTCGAAATTATCGCTTATTTTCCACGAGCTCGCAAAGAAAACTTATTTAAAACAGAAAACAAGAGGCGAAGCCTTCAAGGCTCCCGTAAGAAATCAACAAACAGTAACATAACACAAACCCACTCACTCCGTAACACACACACAAACACACACACACACACACACACACACACACACACACACACACACACACGCACACACACACACACAGAGTTAAAACTAACGCATCATATCAACTCGCCTGGGGCCAGTTTCATATACGCGCTCTTAGGCGTTCCTAGGAATAGGGCCTTAAGAGCTCTTAGCTGAGAGTGGGACGAAAGTTAGGAACGACGCGTTTCATGATCCATCTTTGGGATCGCTCTTTGCAAAGAGCGAGCAAAGCGCTATTTTTAGTGGCTAAACGGAGTTTCCCGATTAGTTACGTCACATCAGGTTCAAGGTCACAACATCCGGTTGAA
Organism: Littorina saxatilis; assembly: GCF_037325665.1. NCBI lineage: Eukaryota > Metazoa > Mollusca > Gastropoda > Littorinimorpha > Littorinidae > Littorina > Littorina saxatilis. Next base: position 13,281 of record NW_027126144.1, on the reverse strand, counting down.
AGCAGACGAAAACCTGATGATAACATCGATCCAAACAAAGTAAGGACACATTTACACATACAGAAATAATAACCCTCCTTTCCAATGTTAACAAAAGCAACGCGATCGTGGAGGCTTGTTTTTCTAGCCCCGTTACAAAACGAATAAAACATGAGACTTGGTACCTACGTATGTATACATGTAGATCTAGATCTGAATGACGTCCTTGACATCGTCCATAATGAATTTTCTAGGCCTCAAATTTGTTAATAACTTCTACATCTGTGGACCGAATCACTTGATATATGGGATACTTAAACTTCAGTCTATGCATGACCCTTCTACAAATTGACAAATTTTTAGATCAAATGGTCTGACTTTTGTGCATTTTCAAAAAAGGTTGCCAAATTCGGGGATCGACTCAACAGCACGAGGTTTGAAATTGAGCAGTCGCCGAACTAACCCGATTTCAGCACTCAAGATTGTTAGCTTTGGGATAATTTGAATGACTTAGTATACCTGAATCAACATCAGAGAGTCAGTTATTTGAATATAGCAATTAAAAGCCGGATCAGGGCATTTCAAATGGATGAAAGCGTTCCTGTCATAAATGAATTTTGCGTGGCATTGCGAAAGTGTAACTGTACAACGAAGGGTTTATTTTTTCAGTCATTTGAGTTTAGCAAATATGTTCATAGTTGTGCATACACTTCAGTTCATCCACGACCATTCTACACAGTTTCGAGTCTCTAGGTATAATGATCGGACATTTACCTTTTCTACAAAATGTGTTTCAAATTACCCCTCCGAAATTGTGAGTGGCACGAAAGCTTTGCTGTTTAGGGAGCTGTAACTGCTTTCTTTAGGTCACCGATGATCTAAGGGGGTGATGGGGGTGTTTGTGTATTCTCAGATATTCAGATAATCCAAACAGTAAAAGTCTGGAGGGTTTAAATCAGGTAAGTATTGCTACCGCTAAATGTCAAACCTTGTTCTGTTGAGACGATCGTCGAATTTGGAAACTTTGTTTCGAAATTGCACAAACGTCAGACCATTTGTTCTACAACATTGCCAATCAAGGGAAGGGTCATGCATAGGCTGAAGTTTATGTCCCCTAAATATATAGTGATCCGGTCAAGAGATGTAGAAGTAATTAGCAGTTGTGAGGGTTGCAGTTTTCTTGGGTCACTCTGTACGTGTCTTGTGCCATTTTGACAACATTGTGTGTGTTTGATTGATCTGCACCTTGCATCGATCTGCGTAAGGCTTTGCTGACAGAGAGGGAGTTGTTTTTTTTTGTTTGTTTTGTGTTGTCAGGTCAAAGTTGTTAAATTTATCTCGCGTACTTGTCATGCAATTGTGACGTAAATAAAAATGTATTTCATTCAGACATCACAGACTGGGTGTCAAAATATGTGTGGGTGTTTTATGTGGGTGTTTTAGTTTTTACATAGATCTATATGAATTATTTTCTGTACTTATGAAGACATTGACTCTGCAATAATCAGTCGTGATAGGTCATACTGAAGAGAGAGAGAGAGAGAGAGAGAGAGAGAGAGAGAGAGAGAGAGAGAGAGAGAGAGAGAGAGAGAGAGAGAGCATTGGTCAGCATATCCTACGGATGGTCATTTCAGTAAGAAAGCATTATTTGCGTTATATGTATATCTTGACACAGACACACAAGCACACACACAGACTTTTATCTCCAAGCAGTTATTAAATGCCAACAAGAAGCATGGAACCCAACAAAACATCATTCAAATCTTTCTGATCATTCACATCTGACTTTATTTCAATGCGATGCATCGATTTTCACCACAACTTAACACGAGAAATAGCAGGGTTTTATTGTTTGACCTTTTTCTGGTTACCTTTTACATACCTTCCTAACACTGTAAAGCATCAATCATAAACACCAACACGAATGCGTTTATATTTGTACATTGGATAATTATTAATTGCAGACTATGAGGCTTTTGTTGATTACATTCAGTCACTGCCACCTATGATCATCCAAAAATCAATCAATCAAAACTGCCTTTAGACATGTACCCAAATGTAAAATTTGTTTCTTTCCAGATAGCCATAAACGCCATAAATACCGGATTATGAATCCCATAATGTAAATGGGGTGGTTGACAAGATAGTTTGCATAACAAGGATTTTTTTTTATATATATACAGCTGTATCAGATACACAGAGGATGGCCAGGTGAAACCTTAAAATAGAGTACGAACATATTCTTTATTTGAAAGAGAATTTTAAAAGGCCCCCCTCCTCCTCCCCTCCCAGTGTTTGTCCAAGTGTAAGACTTGTCTTATCCCACCAATCCATGCAAAAGACAGTCCACATCTGTGATGATGAGAACAATTCTTTGACATGGAAAGATTGTGCCTTTAAAATATAAGTACCATGTCAAAATCCAGATCACAGGTTTGTTGCCAATGTTTACTTGCCCAATTTCACAAGGCACATTGAGTCAGACTGTGTGAAGTTCATGCGATACAGTATCAGATAGTAGACATGTACATTAATATTCAAAGCATAAGGTATGTATTTTGTTTTTAACTGATTAAAAGTTCAACCTGACAAAGCATATTCAAATATGTTTTATAGTTTTTGTTTGTTACTGAAGAATGTTTAAAAAATAATTTAGTATTATTGAAAAAAAAACAATGTTCTTGGGCTTGTTGATCCAAATTCATGGGGTGACTGTGAGTTAAAATATTTTTTATTTACTTGTTGTTTCTTTTTATATTGGTTTGGGAAACAGCTACCAGCTTGTAAATGGCTGTGTGAGACAAAGTTACATACACAATTTTCTGATCAATCTTTTATTATATGAAGTCTTATATCGCGCGTGTATCTCCAGACTCAGACTCAAGGATCTATTTATGCCGTGTGAGATGGAATTTTTTACACAGTACATCACGCATTCACATCGACCAGCAGATCGCAGCAATGTCGGCGCATATCCTACTTTTCACGGCCTATTATTCCAAGTCACACGGGTATTTTGGTGGACATTTTTTATCTATGCCCATACAATTTTGCCAGGAAAGACCCTTTTGTCAATCATGGGATCTTTAACGTGCACACCCCAATGTAGTGTACACGAAGGGACCTCGGTTTTTCGTCTCATCCGAAAGACTAGCACTTGAACCCACCACCTAGGTTAGGAAAGGGGGGAGAAAATTGCTAACGCCCTGACCCAGGGTCGAACTCACAACCTCTCGCTTCCGAGCGCAAGTGCGTTACCACTCGGCCACCCAGTCCTTTATTTGTTCATGCAAGGCAGGTATTACTATTGCCATTGGATATACACTCTGCCAAAAAAATATGTTGCACCCATTTTCGTACCCCACTAGACCATTCATTCCCGTGTCAATTCATTCAAACTTTCTTTGTCATTAAAGGCCATCCACTTGGCTATCTGGCACACTTTTGGAATCAAAGATTCATTTTACATGGGTTACATGATCGCCTCTTAATTAAGGGTACCCCCCAAAATCGACCCTATAAAAACATTAGGCACTAATTATACATCAAAGAAAATTCAGAATAGGCACAATTTGGCAACTTTAACCAGGCATGGGAATTGAAAATTGTAAAAAAGGCGGAAAATTTATAACTGAAGACGCGAAGCGTCAAGTCGACGGCGCGAAGCGCCTAGCCTTACTAGGGGGGTCCGGGGGCATGCCCCCCCCGGAAATTTTTTTTCTCCAAAGAACCCAGATGGTGCAATCTGGTGTCATCTGAGCTCCAAGTTTGCCATTAAATTCTGTTTTTAGAATCAGAGTTTTTAGTACAAAAATGTACCAAATTTTGCTTACATGTATTATATATGGTTTAAATTTGTAAAAAATTTTATCTGTTGAGACAAACAGGAAAATGTAACTTGTAACACAATCTGTGCAATCTGGTTTACTTTCAAACATAATAGTTCAATAACTGAGGCGGGCGGTAGCAGTGCGTGAACAAAGTACGGAAAGTTTTCGCGGGCTTTTGCGCAAAGGCCAAAGTAACCGGTGCTTTTTTTGTGTGCCTCCCCCCTTTATTTTTTCGGCGGACACTTTTGCATTTTCGGCGGAACAAAAAAAAAATTCGGCGGAAATCCGCCATTCGGCGGACAATTCCCATGCCTGTTTAACATACGAGGATAAAGCCAAATCAATTATTTTACCTTTAAATGCCATTGAACGTTTAAATGAATAAACACGGAAATGAATGTTTTAGTTAGGGTACAAAAATGGGTGCAATAAGGCATTAAGTTTGCCTTCAAAGTGTGTATGATTCAGAAATACTAGTCACTGTGTGTTGAACTGGGACACCTAAGAACAAGGTTGGGGTTAAAATCAAAATTCAGAAAATTGTCACAGTACTATCCCCTCTCTTTTTTAGGTCACAGAATTAATTATTCAATTTACATAGACAAACTTAAAAACTCAATATCTTCAACAACAACAGCCCGAAAATCAATGTGGCTTTAAATTTCATCGCAATTGAGTACACTGAAGAGCACAAGTCAACGGAAATTACGAGAAACAGTGATCAAAATGGTGCATATTCCAAGGAAGTTGAGGGCAGGAACTACCATAAAATACACCGGTTTTTCTCTTCAAGTCATTTGACCACAACTTTTGAAAAATTATCTTTTAACACAAACGAAGTAATTTGAACTACTCAGTCGGGCTGATGTGGGTTGCGGACGACCCATATGGAATTCTGTAAGGAATTTTACGCTGTGTATTCTAATTGGGATGGTGTAGGTCATGTACGACCCATACTATGCAAAGAGACGGCAAAACTCCTAATTGGATGGCGTGGGTAGTGTATGACCCATACTTTTTATTTTACTTTTAATCCTTCTTTGGAAAGTATGGATTGTACACGACCCACATCATCAGGACTGTGTAGTCCAAAGCGTGATTCTTTTAAAGAACTAGGCAGATGCGTTTGAGGGCAGAATGTTTTGATGAGGCAGTCTATTGTAAAACAAATTATATGACTGAAAAGGGGCATGTATTGATTGCCCTTATTCAACAAGAAGAGCAAACGCTCGATCGAGTCACTTTCGCAGTTCTGAATATTATATGAGGCATCAGATGGACAGGAAGAAATTGCTATTCACAACACAATGAGTCACGTTCACATAAAATTTGAGCCCGGTCACTTTTATAGTTTCCGAGAAAAGCCCAACGTTAAGTTGTGTGTTGCCGAACAGAAAAGGCTAGTTATCTCCCTTGTTTTTCTGATAACGTTCGTAAAAGGCTACAGATGTAAATACTTTGATGTAAAGAATAATCCTACAAAGTTTCAATCACATCCGATGAACTTTGTCAAAGATATAAAATGTCTAATTTTTCCTTTGACGCTGACCTGTGACCTTGAAAAAGGTCAAAGGTCAACGAAACCATTGTTAAAGTGTAGAGGTCATTGGAGGTCACGACTAAACAAAATATGAGCCCGATCGCTTTGATAGTTTCCGAGAAAAGTCCAACGTTAAGGTGGTGTCTACGGACGGCCGGCCGGCCGGACAGACTAACACTGACCGATTACATAGAGTCACTTTTTCTCAAGTGACTCAAAAAGCTGTTTGAGTTCACATGAGGGAGTGTGTATACATACAGTGATTCCTACAACACAGGCACCCCCAAAAATCAAATTCGAAAAATCAAGGTTCCTGCGTTAAAATCGACAACAAATCAGACTCAGAGCAATCAAATGTGCATCTGAAACAGTCAATTTTGTTACTATGCCATGCTGAGCGGTGTATGTGTTAATTCTCTCAGTAGGTATATGTGGTAAACCGGCACGGTTGGCCTAGTGGTAAGGCGTCCGCCCCGTGATCGGGAGGTCGTGGGTTCGAACCCCGGCCGGGTCATACCTAAGACTTTAAAATTGGCAATCTAGTGGCTGCTCCGCCTGGCGTCTGGCATTATGGGGTTAGTGCTAGGACTGGTTGGTCCGGTGTCAGAATAATGTGACTGGGTGAGACATGAAGCCTGTGCTGCGACTTCTGTCTTGTGTGTGGCGCACGTTATATATATGTCAAAGCAGCACCGCCCTGATATGGCCCTTCGTGGTCGGCTGGGCGTTAAGCAAACAAAAAAACAAAACAAAAATATGTGGTAATCCTCTCAGTAGGCATAAAAGGCAGTTTTTGAAGCCGTTTTAGCGGGTAATGAAACAAAACAATACATTTGAATTTCTGCAATTTTTAACGCATTGCGTTCAAATATTTGGTGATTTGTGCTAACACATGTCATGAATTAGAAAAGACAACATTAAACAGGTTTGCGATTGTGAGGTGTTAGCCGGTATTTTTACCGACAATTATCAAATGAATTAATTAAGCAACAAATCAGTGCTGGGGCCGACGCTATTCTTAGCGTACATTAACGACCTCCCGGAGAGACTGACGGCACTAGCGCGCCTGTTTGCGGACGACACTGCAGTGTACAGGGTGGTGACTAGCGTAAACAACCAGGCCCAGCTACAACAAGACCTCCATCGCCTAGCCGAGTGGGAGAAGAGCTGGGACATGCAGTTCCATCCTGCAGAGTGCAACACCCTGCCTGTTACGAGGAGCAGACGCCCACTACAGCCCTCTTACCAGCTCCATGGCCATACGCTGGAGACAGTGAAGGCGGTCAAGTACCTGGGTGTGACCATTCAGGGTGACCTGTGCTGGGACGACCATATTAACAACATCGTCAGCAAGGCAAACAAGACCCTGGGGTTCCTGCGGCGCAATCTGAAGATCTCATCAAGATCCGTGAAAGAGCAGGCGTACAAGGCCTTTGTCAGGCCTATCCTGGAGTACGCCTCGTCAGTATGGGACCTGCACACCCAGAAGAACATCGACAAGCTTGAGACCGCCCAGAGACGAGCTGCCCGATTCGTCTGCAACCGCTACCACAACACGTCAAGTGTCAGCCGGATGCTGGACTCCCTTGGGTGGCAGTCTCTGGAGGAGCGCAGGAAGCTTGCCCGCCTATCGATGCTCTACAAGATCACGAACAGCATCGTCCACTGTCCGGGCATCAAGTCGAAGCTGGCCCCCTTACCACCACGCCAGCGAAGAGGCCATTGCCAGCAGTTCGGCCTCATCACCTGCCGCACTCAGTATCGGAGTGCCGCTTTTCTACCCAGCACAGTGAAGGACTGGAACTCTCTACCAGCAGCTGTCGTCGAGGCCCGCACTGTCGACACCTTTGTGTCGCGCGCCTCGCACTAAACCAGTAGCCACTGTGACTCATGTCCCCTCCCCCCATACTCCCCAACCTGTGAATTTTAAATGGACTTTTGGATGCTGGAAACGCTGCTTTATTGGACTTGCGCAACATCCCATCAAGTGCCGAAGTAATCACTACTGCTGATTGTGGGCAATAATGGAAAGACAAGACAATAATCACTACTGCTGATTGTGGGCAATAATGGAAAGACAAGACAATAATCACTACTGCTGATTGTGGGCAATAATGGAAAGACAAGACAATCAGATGTACCGAATTACAAACAAAATGTCAAGTCATTTGAAACGTTAGTACTGCTGTTATGCGACATGTTAGAAAGAATTACAAAAAATAAAGATGTACCTTTTCCAAAGAAAACAGATTTGTTTTTAAATATGCAGGCTTTTTAAACAAACATTAAAGCTTCAAATTACACTGAAATGTAATTCATAATCAACGACGGCTGCTCAGACCACTTGTTCAAACGCGTACAAACATTCTTGGGAAATGCTCTCTCAAAAGCCCTGCTCAGCAGCTAGCAGTTAAATGTTCAGCAGTGAGCTTGATGTGGGCTATTTGTGCTCAGCGCTGTGAAAATAGTCCACTTCTTAAAGATTACTTTCGCTTTGAAATCCTCATACCATCCATGTCTAATAAAATATGTACATGAAATTTGAGTATTTGGTTTATTTGAAGTTGAAAATAGCAACAAATTAAATTTGTTTGATGAGTCAGCTTAGACTTAGAGTTAGATCAACCGACTATTTTAAGGACTCTTTCTGGCATGTCAAATAAAAGCAAACCTAATCTCTCGAATGACTTGATGTACTTAACGACATGTCTTAGCATAAATTACCAGACGTTTGAAGGCAATGCATTGAGAAATTTATTAAATGTGCTGGATTTCTTCTGATTACCCACTAAAATGGCCCCAGAAACCGCATTTTACGGCTTCTCAGAAGAATTACATACCGTTCATCATGCCATTACGCCATTGTTAGACAAGATATGTAAACTAAGCTGACTGTTTGGATGCATATTTAATTTTTCTTTCTAATAACATGCACAACAGGTTTCCTTTCAGCAGTTTTGATAGTATACTGTTCAAAAAAAGAAACGCATAGCTTGTAATATTTGGTTAATTTAGTTATATGGCTACAAGGATATCCACCAAACTGCAGAAAATGTTTATCTGGTCGTCGACCTTTCGTCCATTGCCACAAGTGAGCTCTGCACGTGACGCATGCGTTATCAGTGGCTACAATGTCAAAATTGCTCATTTGGCATGACCACTCGTCATGCTTCAGTGTAATCTCGTGAAACTCGGGGAATATTGAGCTCCCACCATGTCTTCCAAAACCCATAAAAGCGGATTGTTCGCCACAAAGAAATCAGACGACAATTCAGCGACGAAAGATGGCCCGATTGAGCAGAGAAGACCGCCAAATTGCATTGGGTCGTTTACAAGCAGGCCAATCGCCAGGCACTTCCACGTGTCCCAGAGCACCATCAGTAGACTGTGGGTCAGGTTTCAAGCCACTGGCTCCGTTGCTGACTTGCCACGAGCGGGAAGACCAAGGGCGACAACTGCTGCTCACGACCGCTTCATACGGCTCCGCCACCTCCGGAATCGTTTCCTGTCGGCCTCATCTTCTGTCCAGGCTCTCCCCGGGCCACACCGATTATCGGACCAGACCGTGCGGAACCGCCTGCATGAAGCTGGTTTGAGAGCTCGCAGACCTCACAGAGGAGCTGTCCTCACCCGCCGCCATCGCCACAACCGAGTGCAGTGGGGCAACCAGCACCTTCGCTGGACCGTCCGGAATCACTGGAGACACGTGTGGTTCAGCGACGAGTCCTACTTCCTGCTCCAGCGACATGATGGTCGGAGGAGGGTCTACCGGAGAGTAAACGAACGTTACGCGCCCAACTGTGTGGATGAGGCACCCGTTCATGGTGGTGGAGGCGTCATGGTGTGGGGGGCGATCAATACCGCTGGAAGGAGCACCCTGGTGCACGTCCAAGGGCGCATAACTGCCCAGCGATACGTGGAGGAAATTCTGCGCCCACACGCCCTTCCTCTTCTGGCTGACCAGGATGCCATATTCCAGCAGGACAACGCTCGCCCGCACACAGCACGACTCACCACCCAGTTCCTCACCGACCACCATGTCCAGGTGCTTCCCTGGCCATCCATGTCGCCAGACATGAACCCGATAGAACACCTCTGGGATGAATTGGACAGACGTGTGCGCAGGCGAGAAGAAGCGCCGGCAAATCACCGCGATCTATTGCAGGCACTTCAGGAGGAGTGGGACACCATCCCACAGCAAGATATCCGGCATCTGATCCAGTCCATGCCCAGAAGGTGCCGGGCAGTTGTTGCTGCTCAAGGCAGTCACACCCCCTACTGACTTGACAGCCTCGGCACCCAATCGTATTGATTGACTGATTGATTTGAAGATGCAAATGAACTGTGTGTGCATTCAACTGTCTCCATACCAAATTTCAAACAAATAATCTAAATATTGGATTTTCTGTTAATTTTTTCGAAAAATAAAACAAATTTGGCAAGTAGCAACTATGCGTTTCTTTTTTTGAACAGTATATGTCGATTTTAACACGTTAAACTTGATTTTGCGAATTTGATTGTTGGGGATGCTAGTCTTGTAGGTTCTATTTTATAAACAGTACCTCGCGTAAACTAAATCTGTTTTCTATATAACATAGGACAATGAATGGCCTTTTCAGTCTTATAATTGGTTTTACAATAAATGGCCTCATTAAAATGATCTGCCCTCAAACGCGTTTGCTTAGTTTGTTGTTGTTGACAGGTAGTATAGAAATAGAATATGAACGTTGGACATGTTTTAACTGCTAACTAATATTGACAAAACCACTGTATACTTCTGTGTCTGCAGACTGTTCCTGGCATAATTAATGTAAATGCTTAAAAAATTCCTTTAACCATTTTAAATATAAAATTTGTTGTTTTGTGCAAGGGACGTTACACAGTGGCCACTACATACAGTGTTGGTAGTTGGCCCCTGAGCAAGCGTCAGCATCAGTGTTCGTAGTTGGCCCCTGAGCAAGCGTCAACATCAGTGTTGGTAGTTGACCCGTGAGCAAGCGTCAGTATCAGTGTTGGTAGTTGGCCCCTGAGCAAGCGTCAACATCAGTGTTGGTAGTTGGCCCCTGAGCAAGCGTCAGTATCAGTGTTGGTAGTTGGCCCCTCAGAGAGTATCAGGGTCAGTGTTGGTAGTTTGCCCCTCTGCGAGTGTCAGCATCAGCGTTGGTAGTTGGCCCCTCGGCGAGTGTCAGCCTTAAGTGTTGGTAGTCGACCCCTCAACGAGTGTCAGCATCAGTGTTGTGTCAGCATCAGTGTTGGTAGTTGGCCCCTCAGCGAGTGTCAGCCTCAGTGTTGGTAGTTGACCCCTCAGCGAGTATCACCATCAGTGTTGGTAGTCGACCCCTCAGCGAGTATCACCATCAGTGTTGGTAGTTGGCCCCTCAGCGAGCGTCAGCCTCAGTGTTGGTAGTCGACCCCTCAGCGAGTATCACAATCAGTGTTGGTAGTTGGCCCCTCAATGAGTGTCAGCATCAGTGTGTGGGTAGAGGTCCTTGAACAAGGAACAGCAACATAGTCATAAGAGCAGAAGGTTTCTTGTATTAAATGTTAGCAACAGAGCAGTTTCACCACATAATCTTACAAGAAAAAGAGAAGACAGTGAGTAATTCTAAAACTTGCTCTTATTCATACTACACTTAGCAAACCATTTTATCTGTACAAATTGTGTACTTTAAAAAAAAATCACTCCCAAATCATTTTGTTCAAACTTTCTACGCCATTAAAGGCACTTCACTTGGAAATGTGGCACACTCTTCCGCTGCTCAAAAAAGGATCCCCCAAAAATTGACCCGAAAAAACACAAAGTACCACTTAAAAATCGACTCAAGTTCAGGATAGACACAATAATAATAATAATGAAAATAGAACATTTATATAGCGCTTCTTCACAGCTCAAAGCGCTTTGGCAACGTTTACATACGTGAAGAAGAACATCAATTATCTGTCCAGAACAGGGTGTCTTCTTTGGTTAACTTTTGTACTTTGTGTTCTGCCATTACTGCTGATGCAGGTGTCAATCGCTTCAGCAGTAAAAAACATGAGGTCTTGCGTTAATTTAGAGGGGTTAAACAATTAAAAGAAAGATCTGTATATCAGCAATGACTCAGTCCTTTAAAATGAATCAGACAAGGCTAACAATTCAGGAAATGGAACAAACCAACTGAATTACAAATTAGCACAATTTCTTGAAATCCCCTAGAGCATGTTCTATTCTCCTCACAATCTATGCCCCCCCCCCCCCCCCCCCCCCCACGTTAACAATAACAGTGTAAATACATGTTTTTAGTACTAGTAAATTACTAGTTATTGTCACTTAAGAATCAGTTTTGTTGATATCAAGGAGTAGTAAAATTTAAAGTCAAAGTTTCAGATAAAAGTTTAAAAAAGAAGTCAAATACTGAAACAGCATTCTTCTTACTCACTGTCCAGTTTGTGTGTGTGTCACTGTGTGCGAGAACAATACGTTTTGACACATGTATCTCTTTCAATGTGTATGCATACTACTACTATTACACAAGTTAGTACTATGTGATCCCAGAACGCCTCTTCTTTTGTTTTCCAAATGTTCTACAGAATTGTCAATGACTGAATGAGTATCATATTACAAGCATAACATATTTACCTGAAATGATGTCCAGTCTTTTCTTGCACACCACGTTCACTAAGACTTATGCTTTCATTGGCATTCCTCATTGTCTCTGCCCTTGCTTTGGTAACTGTATGTTAGTGTCCACGGGTAGAAGATGACACTGGAGGAGAGCATGGTGGTGCCAGACGATGATGAAGTTTATTCTCTGGTGATACAAGAAAGAAAATTATGAGCGTTTGCTGAATGTTTCAGTGTTTGCTTGTATGCATTTACAATTACCAGGTGAATACGCTGCACAGATCTGCAGTGCAGATGATACTAAGACAACACTGTCAGCACAGCTACCAAGTCAAACTTACAACGAGCACAGTCAGTATATAATATGGTGCTGATTAACAATAACAACCCATTTAAGTTTCAAACATGCCTTTTCTGCTCTAATGTTTTCTCTCTCATGCAAGCTGTTTTATAACCTTGACATTTTCTGCAACAACATTCCCAAACACAATCTGAAAAGTAGCATGCCTTGAAAGGAACATTTGATCAATTATGCTTTAGATCTATTCCAAACATTACCTTTTTTCATCATGACAGGAAACAATGCTGACGTGTCTTGCTGACGTGTCTAGTTCACGTGTTGAGTTAACCTGCTTGGAGCACTGCTGTAGATATAGGGTGTGACTGAGTATTCAGGGTGTCAAGATGTAGCCAATGTCACCGTATATGAACAAGCCCAGAGGTGCTTGGATTGCAGGACACACCCAACTCTCATTTAAAATCATGGTACCCTTTTCACACCCTGGCCATAGAACAACACGACACACGGTCCAAAGATGTTCGTCACCAACTACTTCAATGCCTATAGAAGCCGTCACGGCGTGGCATCCTTCCTTGTTGATATTATACTCGTGCTGTTTTGTTTCGTTGACTGACTGATAGACTGTTGTTCGAAAATGTGTGTAAACAGCACCACAAACACGCCGAAAAAGTGCACTACAAGTACAAGCTATCTGGAATTGCTCACGAGTACGTGTGGTTAGCCGCTTCCTGTCGGGTTCACACTCGTCGTGCAAGGCAGAATATACATTCGGTGGATGCAGCGAAGACTCGTTTCCTTGCTGATGTAGAATATGTCGCCGTGCATGGACTGACAGACATCAATCACGCAGAAAACGGTGCAATCATAGTCTTCGCGGGTGCTTGTAAGTGCTAAACTGCATACCGTCCACACTCTTGTCAACATAATTCAAAGAGGAGTCCATGCTTTGACAAATGAAAGCGTGCGGCACTCTCCTTATCGTCTTGGGCATTCCGCGGATCCGTGCGGTGACGAAAATGTGTTGATG
>NW_027126143.1:2500-32196 GCF_037325665.1 Littorina saxatilis | reverse complement strand
AATACGTTTTGTCTTTCTTTCCTTGTCCTGGTTTGTTTACAGATCATCGTCATTTTTTAATCTCGGAAGATCTAACTAGTGTTCTGAGCATCGCCTAAGTAGACATCAACAAGCATGTACATACTTGAATGATCTTGCCGTTGTCTATCTTTTGCGATATCATGTCCATTTCCACATCGCAACATTATTGAATTTTTGTACCAGTTTCAATTTGTCTGATAGACAGTGTTGAATGACACAGAAATAAAACGATTTCTTCGTGAACTTCAATTTAATATATCAGGTGTACGATACATTTACACAGTTGTGTGTGTGTGTGTGTGTGTGTGTGTGTGTGTGTGTGTGTGTGTGTGTGTGTGTGTATGTGTGTGTGTGTGTGTATGTGTGTGTGTGTGTGAGTGTGTGTGTGTGTGTGTTCTTGAACATAACTACACCCATGTGTTTATGAGTTACATAATTATATGCGTTCAGTCAGTCTGCATGTTTCCTTTCACAAAATAAGACACAACATCAAAAATGAATACAGATTTGATCTGCAAGGAGGAAATATCAAACCAACCCACACCCCAAACCTAAAGTAGCTCATGACAAACTTTTGGTACACACTTTGCAAAATAATACTCTAATTTCTAACCAGCTGCATTACACGCTGCCAACAGAGAGAGAACAAGTCGCGTAAGGCGAAATTACAACATTTAGTTAATCTGTCGAACCCACAGAATACAAGAAACTAAGTCCATCTCACGATGAACACGAGCCGAAATCATATGCACTCGACTTATGAAATAGAAAGAAATCAAATACGACGAAGAGAAGAAAAAGTTTGAAAGTACCATTGAACTTAATGTCGGCGTGTGGCTGAGCTTAAAATAGGAATGTTGTTGCAATCTGTTAGGCACTTTCCCTTTTGACAGGTAGTTTTTGCATGTACAGCAAAACACGGCCTTTTTTACAAATCCTAAAGACTGTCGGAAACTTCGCATGCTCTCTTGTGAACGCCATGTGAAACATTGATTCTGAAACAAAAATCTATGGCATGAATGACAATGGAAAGACGGTCTCTCTCTGATTCCAAGTTCATAATGACAGTTATAAAGTGCTGAATTTAAAAAATCTGTAGATGAAGTAAAATCATTTGAATGTTGGCTTGTTGAAACTTCATAACAAACAGCCACCTCGTCTATATCATTATCTGAAAGAATGCCAACTTCCTTTGAAACACCAACATTTGTATGGAAAACTTCTGTTTCTGTCATCTTTGATTTCATTTGACAACTTGGACTGATGGCATCTTCCAGAGATATATCCATTACTTTCAACTTGCGCCTCTTTGTATTCCTGTAAGCCTGCCACTTATTTATAAAAAGAAACGTTTGATACTTTTACCAAACAGTTAGTATAATGCACGATTTACCTGTATTCGTCTTTAAATTCTGCAAGACTGAAGCGAAAGAGGTCTGTCTCAGTTTTGTCGTCAGTTTGTTGTGTACATTTACACACGCACAACGAACAACACATGCACAGGCCCGGGGGAAGCTCTCCTTTCTTATGTCCGACGATAGACGTATACATGTAGTTTACATGTTTATTAGTCATCTATTTGATAGATTACGTGTATGATATGACGGAGAGTCGCATCGGTTTGATGCCGTGAACCCAACCGTGGCTGTGGCTGTCGTTTGAAGTAGCCTACTTCTTTATAAAGATTCATTTACATTCTACTTCTGACCAAGGCATGTTTGGTACCTACTGAATCCTTGTTGCGTGTAGTTTTACGTGGCACGTTGCCCACAGTTGTATTCTTGAGGAGCATAAAATAAAACGTGTTACAAAGTTATCTCAAAACTCTGCAGTGACTGCTCGCGCAGCAGGTCAGCTAATTATAGCACGCAGCCTCCACAGACAGCTTTCGAGCCGAGACCATATGAGTCGCCGCTCCTGCGGCTCGTCAAAAACTGCACGCACTGCAGTGTTTTCAGTCACGAGAATAAAATAGCTTCGTCAATCCACGCGGCAAGGAAGTCGCTCGATTTTTGCGTGCAGCACGAAGTAAACAGACATGCAAGAATAGCGACGGGTTCAAGTTTAGGTCGCTCCAGGAGAAAAATTCTTTTGGATGTTGGCCTTTAATAATTGATAAATGAGTTTGGTCATAAAAAAATGCAAGATTCTAAAAAAAAATTAAAAGGTTCGTAATCGATCCGAAAATGATTTAATCTTATTTTTTATCATTAATTACTGATTCAAAAAACAAATAGATACGTTATGTTTGGATTAACTTCTTCTTCTTCTTCTTCTTCTTCTTCTTCTTCTTCTTCTTCTTCTTCTTCTTCTGTGTTCGTGGGATGAAACTCCCACGTACCCTCGTGTTTTTTGCACGAGTGGAATTTTACATGTACGACCGTTTTTACCCCGCCATTAAGGCAGCCATACGTTTGGATTAACAACAAGCTAAAAGAGATAAAAGAATACAGAAAAGCGCGTTTTTTTCTGCTAAGCGCAAACGCTACTGAGCTATACAGGCTTGTCAATTTCACTGCGTTTTCCACGTGAAAAATGTCAGCGATTTCCTTGTCGCGGAGATTGACGAAGCTGTATTGTCTCTGTAAAAAACAAGAAATTCCTCCGATAGGAAAAACACCCCCTATAAAGGGAAATAACCTTCTCAGTTGGTGGCAGTGAGAATGGTTATTTCCCTTTGACCAACGGGGGTGTGCCTCTATAAGTCCTTGTATAATTTTAATCCACCAACAACTCCCTAACCGTGTGTTTGACTGGTCCCAATTTTTGTAAGAACCGTCTCAGGAATGTATAGAACCTGTTCACCAAGTTTGGTGACGATCGGTCCGTTCATTCTTGAGATCTATATGCGAACACCAACACACACCCAAATAATATGTCAGTCTTAATCTTAATCCACCAATAACTCCCTAACCGTGTGTTTGACTGGTCCCAATTTTTGTAAGGACCGTCTCAGGAATGTATAGAACCTGTTCACCAAGTTTGGTGACGATCGGTCCGTTCATTCTTGAGATCTATATGCGAACACCAACACACACCCAAATAATATGTCAGTCTTAATCTTAATCCACCAATAACTCCCTAACCGTGTGTTTGACTGGTCCCAATTTTTGTAAGGACCGTCTCAGGAATGTATAGAACCTGTTCACCAAGTTTGGTGACGATCGGTCCGTTCATTCTTGAGATCTATATGCGAACACCAACACACACCCAAATAATATGTCAGTCTTAATCTTAATCCACCAATAACTCCCTAACCGTGTGTTTGACTGGTCCCAATTTTTGTAAGGACCGTCTCAGGAATGTATAGAACCTGTTCACCAAGTTTGGTGACGATCGGTCCGTTCATTCTTGAGATCTATATGCGAACACAAACAAACACACAAACAAACACATCGAGTGAAACCTATACACACCCCTATTCACGACTTTTTTCCGTGACCTTTCGGATTTCATGGGGGCTGCCATTTTGTTCTCATCTCCTCAGTGTGTTCCGGTCTGAAACCGGTTTAAAACACCACTAGGCGGAAACCCCAACAATGACGGCCGCCTTTTTCGAAATAACATTTTCAGAGATTGTACACAAAAACAACGCCCGAACGGAAAGACAGAATGTGTCTTTCGCTAGATTGCAAGTCAGGCTTTTCACTTTTCCGATGAAGACAACCGCTGAGAGTGAAGAAACGACGCTGTTCGACTTCAAAATCTCCAGTCGCAGACGACCTTCGCTTTCGCAGTACAGTCTGTAGGCAGGTGCAATGTTACTCATTTTGATCAGCTCGTTTACGTATATTTTTTGCATTCAGATCAATTAGAATGATTGGAATCAAAGCAGGAATAACTTCGGCATGCAAATGCATTTATTTGGCGAAATCAGTACAACAGTAAGCTAGATTTTTTCCCTTCAGTTTGTTTGCGTGACTGAATTTTGTCTTCAAGAATGTACCACTTGCTTGATTTTGATTGTTTGTTCAGCTCATTGGCACGAAATGCATCTTGCAAAATATCAATTTTTTTGAATGAAAACGGAATAAGTGACGTTCTAACATTTATCTGCTTGCAAAAACAATCGCAAGGATAGATCTATCTGCTTCATTGACAGACAGATTTTCATTGAATTTAAAAAGCATGACTCGGTTTGCAGGCTCTCCGATTAGATCTATCTAGTGTTTGTGTTCTTAGATTTATTGGCCATGTGGGCTGTTTACGATCATAACACAGTGTTGGTTTGTGCTGGTGCAATCTGCAGATCAAAGGGGATTGACCACATGGTGATGCAGTGATCAATGCAACTTGTGTTCACCACTCAATGCCTTCTACCAATCTCAATGGCAAAACGAAAGGTACAGTAACATGCTTGTGATTTCACATTATGTAATGTCTCTGGCGATCAACATAGTTTTTAACTCTAGTCTAACTGATCATGCTTATTACTATTAGTATTCAATTACATACGATATATTCTCCGCCCCAGCTTCACCCTCACCCCATAGCACTGCCAATCAGCCTCTACACTACAGTCCAACAACGACACCTCTAAAAGCCCCCCCCCCCCCCCCCCCCCCCTACCCTCCGTGCAACATATGGTCATAGGGAGTGCTCTAATTGTTCCAGAACATACCCGACCACACTCATACACAGGGTACTGACAAAGGAACTTTTTTTCAGTCTCCATCAGGGCTGTCACCTAATATATGCAGACAGGTGTAACGGACGTTTTAGCAGCCACTGTACCACTGGCAGTACCACACATGTCATAAGGTAAATATAGGTATGTTAGTATATTTACAAACTGTTCACTCTGTTGGTTTTTCTTGCAGCATTTATTCAGAAACTCTGTAAATTGTGGCAATTACATATGCAGACGTTCAACTTATTATTGAAGAAATAGAATCAAAATTGGTTTATTAAGTATTTGAATTTTGATCATGTGATCAGAGAAACAGTTTCTTAAACAGCTAAGCTACAAGTGAAGTACAAGGACAACAACATAAACAGGTGACTGGAGACTCAGGCATTGTTTTTGTTTTTTAATATGCACAGCAATGTTTACTCAGTACTGGGGGGGGGGGGGTGGATTTAAAGTGTTCTTTTGGCTTCCAGAGAGGTGCTACGCCTGTTAAGATGGAAATGAAATAGAATAGTTGATGGTAAGGGTTATCACAAAACAGCAAGGATAATGTTGCATGCCTGTATTTTCAGTTTGAGTTTAAAAAAAAATTAAATACTAGTTTTCTGATTAGCTATAATTCACGTGAGAATATTATAAGATGCTACCTTTTTTTAATTTTTTGTATAAGATTAGCTCATTGAGTCTGACAGGAACATAATTGAGGAATGCTTATAATTTCTTGGCCAGCTAAAAAAAAATTAAAACCCTTGAAATGAAGTTTACGCAGGTTAGATGTGAGGATATCTTAATTGGGATAATGCATTTACCAGTAATTACAACGAGAGATTTACTTAGAAAAACTGAAGTCATTCATAAACAATAATTATGATTACAATCACAGAGTAAGGGGAAACATGGCCTTTGGTCTGGAACAGTAGCTGGAATGGTCTACTTGTCAAACCTGCCTGAATGTGCTTTTTTATTTTTGTATACCTAGTGTGAACGACGTTTAGGTATTTGCAGACTAATTATTGTATTGCTGTTGTTTGTTTGTGAGTTATGTTATGGTGTGTCCTAAATTGGTCGGAATTTGTTGTGTAACAGTATGTTCTCATTTGTAATTTGTTTCTCCATGACCCCAGAGGAACAGACTTCATATTAAAACCTTGAGACCCTGAAAATACTTGCATATTAAATTTTTTATTTTTTATTGGGGATAGGCAAGCTCTTGAATTCTTCAAGCCTTGAGAAACTTTCCAGTCTGATATACATGTACCAGAAAAAAGTGTGATCCTAACAATAACATGAATACTTAATTCAATATGTGCAGGAGCTACTTCGGCAGACCCATATGGCTAGTATCACAATGCAGGGAAGGTGAGTTCATTGATTTATGTTTTTTCCACCTTTTCTGTGTTTGATGTCAGCCGTGATTACCCAATGAGAACTTCAAAACATGTTGCTGACTTGCGAAAACCCAACCATCACATCTGATGTAGTTGTGTAGCCCATCTAGAGGATAGAACATCTAATTTCGTGATAGCATAGCAATGTTGTGTACCTGACTAAATCTCTGCACATCACAGTGAAGTCTTACTTTATGATCATATGATTCAATACCCCCCCCCCCCCTCCCCCCGACTAAACAACGAAGAGCAGGCACTACACACTCACATAACTACCAACTCCACAATGTCATTTCAGAATCAAGCAATCAGGAGAATGAAAGGATTCACCAGTGCTCCGCCACTCGGTTGGATAGCCATCACTATGCACAACAAAATCCATTATTGAGGGTTTCTTGGTCGTTTCTGAAGCTAGGGCTTGGAAGCTTCACATACAAATATTCCTAAGAAAAATCCTTGTCCTTGAGTAAGATTCCCAGTGAATGGGGCCGAAAACAACAAAAATGAATACTATTTTTTTTTTAAATCAAAACATTGTTAAATTTGTTATCTTACTCATTGTGAAAGTCTGACCAAATCTGCGACATTGAGGCAAACAAGTTGGGGTGGGCCTTTAACTAAATACTCTGAAACCAGCAGCTGCTTTGAGTAATTGTATGTGTGTTGTCATTATGTACTGCTTGCACTAAATGCATTTTCTTTATCTCCTCAGAATCGAGCCACCCAGAGAAAGACCATTGACATGCAGGGCGCATAGTAAAACATATAGAATTATGGCGTGCAAGTCGGTCGACAGGTGCCAGCCATTATCATCATAACAAGCAATGCAGATCATAGTTCCTTATGTTTTATGTTGTGCACAAGTCCCTAGATCTGCTTTAATTTTAATGTAGAATTTCATTATCAGATAATTTGAAACATTTTGTTTAATTAAATTGTAAATACGTCCAAGTCAATTTGCAGCATTTTTTCTTTATTGTTCTTCTATATACCCTTAAAACTAACACATAGTAAAAACAAGAAATGTTTGTTCAAGGGAGATCATCTAAAGCTTTTTTTTTTAATCTGTAAAATTGCATAGTGACATCCTCCAAAAATAAAATGTCTTAAGAATAAAGGTATCTACACGGGTTGTCTACCTATTTCTTGATAGCTTTGCTTTTAAGTATAACTTTTTTTCTCAGAATATTTTTTTTAATAAGTTTTATTCAAGGGAGGCAATAGAAAATATTTACAAAAATGTGTCCAATTGTGTGCTTACAAATATTAACATTTCTTGTAGCCCCAAGAAGTGTGTTTTGTCTTGTAACTATTGTGATTTGAGAGCTTTAGCACTGAATGCTTTGCATCCTAGTGTGAATAGCATTGTAAAGCTTGCCTCTTGCTAATTTAGAGCAGTAGAATAGAAAGCAGCCTACTCCACAATCTTCTTTCATATTCTGTGCATACTCCTTGACAAGAGAACCACGAGATTTGTTTTTATTCCGATGTTGCCTTTTCTATTCAATTAAATACTTAAATCCTACGTGCAACACAAACCTTTTTTGTGTTGGTTTGTTTGTTTATTTTTATATTTTGTAAGTATAGACCGTACTAGAGACCAGTCTTTCACCGCCGTATGATTGATCTGGAAATCTCCGCTAAGCAGTTCAATAACATAATTAGTACATGGCTAAAGCATTTTTGCTACTCCACTCAAAATATGTCTAACTACGCACTCGTACTCTCTCCCTAACATAACACTTGTTCATGCAAAATTGTTTGCGGATCAGTAAAATTTGCGTGAAATATTGAATTGCGAATTTTTTTTAATTTTTGTTGTTGAAAATTACGTAATCTTCAAAATAGATGAGTGTTTACTGAAGCGATAAACTATTTATACAAGTTAATAAGAATGGTTTGTAAGATCAAATACAAACCAGCAATACAACTGCTGTCGATAGATTACCCCCCTTGACTTCTCTGTCTGTTGGGTCAAACTACGCCAGACATTTCTCTTCTAGTGGCTCCATAGCATGAGATACAGGCTCCGAGGCAGAAACTGCTTCGTTCTGAACTTGAATACATCGGTTCCTCTCAGTTACATAGTCTTTTAATTCCTTCTGTCGTTTCAATGCAACAGGTAATCAAGCCTGTGAGTGTTGCATACTGTATCAAGTTCTGGTGTATTAGCGATCGAAAAGTTTACGAGGTAGTTGCAGAATCGATGTTTGTACGTACCTTTCTGGTCAGTTATCAGGAGATAAAAATTAAAAACAAATGACATGTATGCAACATAAGAGGCTAAAAGGCTAAGAAACTTGATGCCTCATCTGTCTCGGTTGCTAGTCTTCATCGTTCATACTCATAGCATATGTATAGCAATACCATTTGTTGTGTAGAATCAATATGTTATTTTTTTCTGAAATAAAATATTCACGAAGAGGGTTCGATTCTGATCGAGTGAATATGTGTGTCAAAAGCTGAATAAAACAATGCGTTTGTCTTTGACTGGTGAAGTAGAGCTGAAGCTTTTTGTGCTGGATGTAAGCTTAGTTGGTTTTATCACACACACACACACACACACACACACACACACACACACACACACACACACACACACACACAACCCTGATGTTTGTCAAAAATGTTGCATGTTCCTGCTTCACAAATGCCTGCACAAAAGCACACGGATGTACACGTACCTACCTACATACCCGTGCAAACAATCTACCACTGCAACACCACAGCCCCACACATTTATCCAAAAGTTGTCTGAATATCAATACTGGCAATCTTGGTATTGAACGGGGAACTCTACTTTCATGGCGTATGTGGTCTAGGTCTCATTTTATACATGCTAAACCACCCTTACAAAATAAAAAGCCACACATCGTGTAAGCTAATCGACTAAGCAAAAACCAGACACGCGAACAAACAAAAAACGAATACTTTGATTTTCAACAAACTTAATAACAGATTTAGGTAAATAATTATGCCATGCAAGGAACATTTCTATTGAATTCGGTCGATGCTTAGATCTAGAAAAACACCAGCTCACTTTATGGGGATTAGTATGGAACACGAAGAGGGTCAAATGCTCGAGCAAGTACTCGCGCATTTACTCGAGCACTTTCGAAACTGCTCGAGTAAATGCGCGAGTACTTCTGAAAATGCTCGCGCACTTTCGAAACTGCTCGAGGAAATGCGCGAGCACTTTTGAAAATGCTCGAGCAGTTTCAAACTGCTCGCGCACTTTCAGAACTGCTCGAGCACTTTCAAAGTACTCGCGCATTTAAATGCGCGAGTACTTTCTCGCGTATTTCCGAGAAGTAACGAGCGGGTAAAGCAAAAACTTGTCGCGGAACAGTCATCTTTTTGGCATATTTCCTCTTGAGACACCGTGCACATGAGCCGAGGCGAGCCAAAGCCAAAAAAGTTAACAATTTGAATTTAAAAGTACACTGATACTTACCGATCGACCATCCCAGTAGGTCTGTCCGCCAATTCCCTGATGCGATCGTTAATAATCCCAGCGACCGCCCTTCCCGCCTCCATGACGACTACAGATGCGTCGTTTCAGTAAATTTTCCGGGTCAAGTTTTCAATAAACCCAACCAATGACTTCGGTACAACTCGGGAATCTCCGATTCAAAAGTACTCGCGCATTTACTCGAGCAGTTTCGAAAGTGCTCGAGTAAATGCGCGAGTACTTGCTCGAGCATTTGACCCTCTTCGTGTTCCATAGATTTGAATAGTGCTGTTTCATGAGTTCCAGATCTAGACTGACAAGGTAGTAGAACATTTATTTTTAGCTTGCAAAATTGAACTTGCCCTGCAGTCACCTTAAGTCGAACTGCTTTCCCTGCCACCGGGTGCAGCAGTTTGGCGGGGGGAGGGCCATAGAGTCGGCAAACTGGGAGTGGAACTTGACGAAATGTCACCTAGGGCCTAGTACGATAGCTTCTCTTCGGATTGACGTACAAACAGCGTCAGGGCCGCTTCAAACTTACATACGGATTACGATTCCTATCCCCAGTTTCTCATGTTGGTAACCACTGGCTATTTGTCAGATGTGTCATTCTCCCACATTTGAACGATGCTGTAGTGCGAGTCGGTCAAAATGCCCTTTAGTTGTCAAACCACGTTCTCTTTTTCCGCACAAACTGTTTTGCGTTCCGGACCGGAACACACTGAGGAGATGATCATTGACTATTTCTGATTGGACAATGATGCCAACGCCCACATGACCCTAGCTACAATGTCAAGGTCAGAAAGTCGTGAATACCGGGGGTGTAAAAATGCAGTGCGCTCTGTGAGTTCGACAGATTGACTAAATGTGACCCTCCACCACGAAATGAGTCGCATGTCACCTCGCGCGGTTCTGCGCTAGGCTTAATTTAAGTCCGGGGTGTGTCTGGTAACAGTGTGAGGGTCACCTTAGTCACAGGCTTATAACTCAAACAGTGTTCGCTCTTTTCTAAAACGGTTTTCACCACTGGATAGAGCAGAAAAACCTCTTTAGGAAAATGTAAAAATATGAAAATCATGCAAAGGCGACATGCGACTCATTCCGGCGTGGTGGAGGGTCACAAATGATGTAATTTCGCCTTACGCGACTTGTTTTACTTTTGCCATGCATGGCTCATGGGGCGTTTAATTTACATTTCTCATCTACAACACTTCTTTCAAATTATTTTAAAACTATTATACGTATCTGCAGTTGAAATATGTGTCTCCTGTATATAATAATATAAATACACATTTAACTACATAATAACATTCACATTAAACATCTATGTCTCGACATGTATTTCTCTCTCTCTCGACTGTATACAGAGATAAGAACAGCCTCGCTTTCGTCTAGATCCTGCTTAAAAACAATGTTCAGACTTCATGTTCAGACTCGGCGTAATGATTCCGAAAGGACTACTTTTTAGCGGTCAAGTTCAGTCGTCCGCATTCTCGAAAGTGAAAAAAAGATGAAACGTTTTGCTACAGTATCGGAGGATGAACTGTCGAAGAAGAAAAATAATCTCGTGCCAACCACTACGCAGAAGACCATCCGAGTTGTCCAGAAGAAGTTCTGAAACACGTCACGTTCCAAATCAAAAGACGACATTCTATTCTCTTACGTCACTATTCTTGGTTTACAGTACCATTCGGCGGCTTTGCTGCGAGTATGCCATAGTCTTGGTTGGCCGAGACCTTGATGTGGAATGCGAGTGATTAGGTTTGTTGATTTTGCTCGGAGAAGTTGTCCGTGTTCAAGCAAGTTTCTTTCTTCTTTGAAAACAAAAACTTTAAGACCAGTGAATGTCGAGATATATATGTTAATTGGATCTGTGATCCAAACATGCCTTTTGGTCAATCTCGATGGCAGTTTATTCCACTCGCCCTACGGGCTCGTGGAATAAACTACCATCTCGATTGACCAAAAGCCATGTTTGGATCACAGATCCAATTAACGTATAATGTATGCCTTCGAATTAATAAATACACAAATCATCATTGGCAAAACGTAGTCTTGTGAGACGATGCTTCATGCGCCCTATGACAGTCTAGGGATCACGCCGGGGGAAATGTTACGGCAGAAAAATCGCTGTGTGTTACGGCAGCATTCTGCAGTCCGGTAGTCAACCAGCTCTTTTCCTCAGCCGATGACACAAACACACTTGCATATTGTGACACTGCTATTGATGCATTTCAGTTATAATACATCACATTACCTTATCAAATTACCTTTCTTGCTTGAAGCCTTTTGTAATCTCCACCATATAAAAAAAAATCCCCAAATTGAACAATATCAACAAATACAACGCTGTCTCAAATCTAAAACAGAAGCCTCAAAAGTCAAACCGATAACATGTTAATCCTCGTGCAATCATGATTCCGCTGAGAACAAATCAACTGTGCTGGCTTCGACAATTACGACACAGTAATGATCAGTTTGGGAGTTACACACTTTTCGCGCTCGAAACCTGGTTGACTACCGGACTGCAGAATGCTGCCGTAACACACTGCGATTTTTCTGCCGTAACACTTCCCCCGGCGTGGGGATGTGCTGCAGCGCCTTGTGTGACTGTAGAGCCCTATCATTGAACAACAGTCTCTGCTGCAGACTGAACGGGTGATGAAACTGGGCAGGGTTCTTTTAATTTTAGGACGAACGCGCTTCAAACATACTTACTTCAAAGAAATTGTTAAGCCTCCAAAATTACCTACTTATGTTCTATGATCTTTACTTTTCGTAAAATCTATCTTCGAAAAATCCCCCACAAACAAATATCATCATTTCTTGTCGGACACACGCGCGCGATACTTTACATAAACATGCTTCCCAATAATATCCCCGGACCATTTTTTTCTTTTTTTTAATAAATGTCTTTGATGACGTCATATCCGGCTTTTAGTGAAATTTGAGGCGCCACTGTCACGCCCTCATTTTTAACCAAATTGATTGACATTTTAGTTAAGCTATCGTCGACAAAGGCCGGACTTTGGTATTGCATTTCAGCTGGGAGGCTTAAACATTCATGAGGGCCCCAAAGGGTTTAAAATCGTGATCGTGATTGGCGTTTTTTGACCTTTCTGTGACCGTGATTGCCGAAATTTCCATTTCTGTGATCGTGATGGGACTTTGCCCGTGATCCGTGATGACAAAAAATTCAAGTCTCGTGATCGTGATCGTCATTTGTTTTCGTGATCGTGATGGGCATTATTGCAAAGCATTTTATTTTCAACGTACATTTTTCACAGCTGTATCACTCTATGATCTTCTATTCGTCAAGGAGCCAATCCCGATTGAAGGGAAGCAACAACACATTCAGAAATATGATTTTGACAGCGATTGCTTCCCTTTAAGAGAACCAATCACACAAAAAAAGAGATCCATTCAGTAGGCAAATTGCTAAAGTCTGCATATTCGGTGCGGATACATGATTTGTCCCGAAGTGGATTAGCGGCTCGCGAACGAAGATTCGTCCAAATGATGGATAATAACAACCTGCAGCGGACGGAAGCTGAACACTAAAGGCACATACTAGTTCAAACAATCATTCAACTGTATTTATTTGACCCTACACAGACTGTAGGAAGAGGCAAACCGTCTTGAACAATATTTTTCCCCAGGAAGCGACTCCAAGAACACAGAAGACTCGAAGGTGAGCGACAGACCTTGTAGTCTTTCTCAGTGTGATAGTCCAGTGGACGATACCTTCCGCCTGTGGTTTGAGTGAGATCATTGACATTGTCGACATTGCCACGTCCGGCTGTCACTCGCTCAGTGTGACCTCGACTGGTTCGAGATCGAGTCTGCGTGTAGCCAAAACCGAAACTAGAAATGTGTTTTTCATCCCAGCAACGTGGACACGCTTGGCATAGATTCTAATTGTCGCTTCTTTGCATTAAGCTTGGATTTATTTTAGCGCCTGTAAACTTTAATATCAACAATGGGTTAAATTCAGAAACAATGGCGGGGAGACGTGCCAGTTTGGGTCACTTGATCCTCATGTCAAAGACGATCAAAGTCATGTTCGTTGGGGATTTTGTCAGGCATGCTACTTTTCCGGTAATTGCCGGAAATCCGATAAAGCCGTTTTCAAAATCCGGTAAAGTCAAATTTATTCCCGTGAAGTTGAAACATTTCCGCAAAAACGATCCGTGTGAATATCGCGCAACGCGACCGGGCGCCGGTCTCAATGAAGCCAGCGCACAGTAGTGTTGTTTTCACCAGTTTGGAGGTGTGTTGAATGGTGGTGGGGGGAGGCTAAAATGGGATTTTTAACAAGATCACAACACTATTACAGCCCTGAAAATGATGACCAGAATGCACCAGATTGCACAGATTTTAACCGGTTTTTGAAAAAATTTCTGGGGGGGGCATGCCCCCGGACCCCCCTAGTTGGCTCGCCTGCTTCGCTTCTTTCAGGTAAAACCATTTTTGGCCTGTAGCATTCCTGTTTGTTTTTCAAGCCCATGAAACCAGGCGATGGTGTACCTCAAATTGTATGGCAAAGTTGAAAATAAAGAACCCTTCACACATACATGTACTTTAATTTCAATCCACCCAATAGTTTTTGAGAAAATGGGTTTACAAGATTTAGCTCTGGAAATGTGAAATTGTGTAAGTATATATTCATGTGTGTGAGTGAGGGTGTGGGAGTTGAATGTGTATGAGTGGAGAGAGAGAGAGAGAGAGAGAGAGAGAGAGAGAGAGAGAGAGAGAGAGAGAGAGAGAGAGAGAGAGAGAGAGAGAGAGAGAGAGAGAGAGAGAGAGAGAACAATGAAAACAACATTCTTGTTACTGATTACAAACCATGATATGAATTTCTATGTGTGTATGAAAGATAACTCAAAAAATAATAATAAAAAAGTGCAACAGTTCTCACTTTGTGTTGAATAAACAATAGATCCAGAGGAGCGAATTACTGTGTGGTTGTGTTTACTTTGACACGTGCTTCTGTACATGCAACTTTTACCGTGACCGTGATTTGCCACTGGTGTTCGTGATCGTGAAAACAAAAATCAAGATAACTGTGATCGTGAAAGCTAAAATTTCCCTTCCCGTGATCGTGATGATACCCCCCCTTTGGGGCCCTCATTCATTATTGAGTTTGGTCATAAAAAACCTGGAAAATTGTTAATTTGTTTTTATAAAACGATCAAAAAACAATTTCATCTTATTCTCCATCATTTTCTGATTCCAAAAACATATAAATATATTATATTCGGAATAAAAACAAGCTCTGAAAATTAAAAATATAAAAAGTATGATAAAAATTTAATTTTCAAAATCGATTTAAAAACAATTGCATCTTTTTCCTTGTCGGTTCCTGATTCCAAAACCATATAGATATGATATGTTTGGCAATTGGATTAACAAACTCAGAAAGTTTAAAAGAATAGTGATACAGAAAAGCGTGCTATCTTGCTCAGCACAACCACTACCGCACTATTCTGGCTTGTCAATTTCACTACCTTTGCCACGAGCGGTGGACTGACGATGCTTCGAGTATACGGTCTTGGTGAAAAAAAATGCAGTGCGTTCAGTTTCATTATGCGAGTTCGACAGCTTGACTAAATGTTGTATTTTCGCCTTGCGCGACTTAATTGTTTAAACTTTTCTTCCTTCTTCTTCTTCTTTCTACCGTCTACAATTCGTATTATTACTCTTTATCTATATACGTTCACATAACATGTTGATTACCTTCATGGATTTGCAATAATTTTAACAGAGTCAAAGATTTGAAACGTCACCTGTATTCAACAGTTAAACTCAAAATCCATGCAGGTGCCATGCGGCAATTATGGAACACATAAGAGAGGCAAACATGGAACAGTGTTAAAGCTTTGACTCATTCTGTTCCATGTTACCCTCATCAAACAACACTGCTGTTTTATTCAATTCTCTTTTCGGTTTTGTTGTATTTTTCCCTTCTGTAAGTTTTATTGAATGATTGATTGATTTGTTTGACATTATTGTGGGACCCGGACGGTGGTTGCTACATGTAGCAGAAATGGGCTGCGCTTTGTCGGCAGTCAGAAACGGAGATATGGGTTTGCGTTGCGCACCAAGAGCAGATTGTGACCCTCCACCACGAAATGAGTCGTATGTCACCTTTGCATGATTTTCATATTTTTAAATTTTCCTTAAGAGTTTTGTATGCTCTATCCAGTGGTGAAAACCATTTTAGAAAAGAGCGAAAACTGTTTGAGTTATAAGCCTGTGACTAAGGTGACCCTCACACTGTTACCAGACACTCCCCGGACTTATATTAAGCCTAGCGCAGAACCGCGTGAGGTGACATGCGACTCATTTCGTGGTGGAGGGTCACAATTATGGTGTTCTTGTCACAACACTTAAAAAAAACATTAAGAAGGAAACATCAAATTGCAAAAGAAGAAATAAAGTGCACAGAAAGACCTTCTGCACTTACACCAGAGTTAGAACAAGAACTAGTCAATAACATTCTTGAAGCTGAGATAAATTTGCCAACGTCACCCCCATCGTTGTTTTGTACGCTGGAGATGGAGATTCTGGTCATTATGATTGCTTGGTGTCAGCAGCAAATGTAAGCCTATCTGCCGCTGATGTCCTGCAACGCACACCCACAAACTCGTCGAAGAGAATAGCCACAAAAACACTATCTGAAATCATCTCATCTTCTCCTTTAAAGCAAAAGCTGGCGATTTCACTTGCAAAAAGGAATGCAGGTCAACAGAAGAGAGGAAAGAAGAAATCTACATATAGAGAATACTACGTGGCTTGCTGTGTCGTACCAGATTTACACGAGGTTTTTTTTAAATATTGAACTGCGAATGAAAGCGATCTGTTCACTATTTGAAAAAGCAACGAGGAGAAAGCCAAATTAATTATCTATCCAGAACAGGTTGATTTGGCCTGCTATCTTGCGTATCTCTTGTGTTATGTCATTTCTACTGATGCAGGTGTGGAGCACTTGAGCAATAGAAAACGAGAGCGTTTTGCTTCCATTTTTAGGGGTACCATGACAAAAAGCGCTGTATTTCAGCAATGACGAAATGGATTACTTCGAAACTTTAATGAGCTCAAGTCTACATACGAGGCTTACAAGTATGTCCGGTAAAATGTCGCACCGTTACAGATATTTGTTGAGATGATATGCAATCTTCCGGAAAATGTTTTAAAACGTGTCATAGGTTTTAAGGCTTACATAAAAAAAAAACATCATGGCTTTGCAGGAATACAGACACATGAGTGTTACAAATACTGCCAAAGTGTCCTTTAATTACAATCACTAGTTTACGTTTGCTGGTCCTGTAAACACGATCGCGTTTTTGGGGAGGATTGCAGTGCGACAGCGATGTCCAATCATCCGTGGCAGCAGCATGTTTTGATAGGCACTCGGCGATAACTGCTGCCAATAGCAAACAGCCTGAACGTTCCATTTTTTTCTCATTTGTTTACATGGCTAGCACATTTCGGTCAGTGGTCATACTCAAATGAAATTGTGGCAGTTCTTTTGACAATAATTTGTTTGTATGCATGCAAAGTCATAATTTTTTTTAAATGTAAATTCAAAAACCTGTGACGGGTTTAAAAATATTTTCCGGAAGAGTGCATAACATCTGAATACAAACTTGTAGTAATCCAAGATTTTACCCAAGGAACGTCGCGTATGTAGAGGTGAGATCCTGAAAGCAATCCATTCAGTCATTGCTGAAATACAGCGCTTTTTGTCATGGTACACCTCAAAATGTACGCAAAAAACTCTCGTTGTTTCCTGCTTTTGCGCTCCATACCTGCATCAGTAGAAATGATATAACAAAAGAGATATGCAAGATAGCAAACCAAAACAACCTGTTCGGGATGGATAACTGGTTTTGCTTTCCTCTCGTATATAAAAGCTTCCACGTTGCGCCTATTCCTATTCTGAATTTGTGTCGATTTTTGTCAGGTAGATTTTTGGGGAACCCTTACTTCGGCGGCAGTCACGTGATACCTATAACAGAAATCTTTGATCCGAAAAGTGTGGCAGATGGCCAAGTGGAAGGCCTTTAATGGCATATACAGTTTGAATAAAATGACACGGGAATGAATGTTTTAGTTTGGGGTACAAAAATGGGTGCAATATTTTTTTGCTCAGTTTATTTTTGGGTCAATCGGTGTGCGATCTCATTAACATGAATCCTTCACATTAGATGTCGGCGTGACGTGTTCTGCCTTTCCTCTAGACGTTTAGCAGTACAAACCTTGGGCAGTGGTGGATTGGGCGGTTCCTGGAGGAGTTGTTGGCTGCGCTGTGCTTGGAGGATTTGTGGTAGTCGTTGTGGATAGTGGAAAAGTTGTGGGTTGTATCGTAGTTCCGGGAACCGTAGTCGTTGTTGAAATTACTGAATAGTACACATAACATCTAAATAATGGGCATAATTGATATCGCAGGCTACAATACCATTACAACAAGTTATTTCTAATCATTTGCTAACAGTCAGCATATTAGAAATAACGGGTTTCGAAGCAACCCCTGCAATGGGAACTGGATCGCTCCTATCTGATTTTGCCAGTCATTCAAAGCATTCTCGTGACCCAGGTCAGCCAATCACTCTCCTGGCGTGATGAATATTCACAGGTCAAATGCGTTCACACACAAATCTCTCAAGATAATCCATGTTGAACATGCTTTCTTCTTCTTCTTCTTCTTCTGCGTTCGTGGGCTGAAACTCCCACGTACACTCGTGGTTTTTGCACGAGTGGAATTTTACGTGTATGACCGTTTGAACATGCTTTCATTTGCTTCGATTTTTCTTGTCCAACAGAGCGATAAATTTCGAATCAACGCTGATATTGTTAATTCCAAATTTTACTTTATCTTTATTCTTTTTAGCGTGATAAACAAAAAGGGTCCTTGCCTGAACGTTTTAACATTTAGAGAGTCACTTAGAATCAGTCCTGATTGGTCAAAAAGCCATACAGTGCACTGGATTAGTAAAAAAAAAAAGCAGTTATTAGCAACACACACACACACACACGCGCGCGCGCACACACAAACACACACACACACATACACACAAACACTCACAAACATACACACACACACACACACACACGTTTCGTCTTGAGCTGAGTTTTGCCTCTGCAAAGGAAGGTAAGGAAGGAAACTCACCTGTACTTATCTTCTGTGTGTCAGGACAGGTCAGGCAACATGTGTAGTTTCCAGACCCATCTGCACAATTTGAATAAATAGGCAGCTAAACACTCGCAAGTTATTTCTAATATACTGACAGAGATGCCAAGGAAATGAACATCTTCGTCAAATGGCAGGCCAATGTTGATATCTTTCGAGACATGTCTGTTATCAATTGCTCACAGTCAGCATATTAGAAATAACGATTTTAGTACCTTCTAATTTCGACTAAAATATTTATCAAAGAGATCCGGCTGCTAAAATGGAACAACTGAATCGAGCTGGATTGATCTCGCTGGCGTGAAAGTATTTACGTGACCTCCAACCGCTTATCACTTGACCTCATGATTAGTGACAGCTGAATTTTTCTCACACAATATCACATGAGGTAGTATATGCAATAGACCCCTTCGTTTTTGGCGCGCCCCCAGCGACACCATCGGTTCGACCGGATTTCAGTGCACGGCAGATAACTCAGATAACCGGAAGTAAAGGGTTCGCCTCAAATACGTCTTTCACTTGCGGTGCTCGATGGACTATTGTGTGAGGAATACTTTCAGAAATTGTGAGAAACAAAACGTCCAGGACATACACGAAGGTATGGGTTGAACTTGGGTAAAGTCAATAACCTTTTAAACACTCATTTTTAAATGTTTAAAAATGTTCCATTGATAAATGTGTTGTAACCATAGACGCCTGGTCTATGAAACCTTGAAGAAGGCCTGCTAGCCGAAAATTTGGATTTAATCAAAAGATGAGACATTCTAGCTGGTATTGAACTTTTTGAACAAGAACAATAACAACAAAAATGTCCATTAAAATGAAAACATTAAAATAAAGAAAAAAATTCGACGCATCCAACTTACCTGTCATCGATTATAAAAAAACATTTTGATAACAATTATTCAGACAAAAACTCATATAAGACAAACATAATTTTATTACTAAGCACGACTATTGCCAATAACACCAACTCAGTGTGCTATCATGTTATGGCTATATAACATTACAAATACACTATACATTAGATTATTTTTCTTGATATTTATCACAATCTCTATATTGCACTACGGTATAATTAACAAACAGCCAATCTTGCAATAAACTGGGAAGTAAAAGACAAAACCTGTCCTTACCATACGCTTGAATTGTCAAGTCATTGCCGGTGGTTTCCAAAGCCGGGCCAACTTGCGCAAGAAATATCCCATCCTTGGAGAGCGTTAAAGTACAGCCTTTAGTCATTGGTCGCATTATGCACGTGACAGGAGGAGGTCCAATGAGCAGTTGCGGACCACCTGCAACATTGTGAGGATGATAATGATGATGATCTTCTACAGCAACAAATTGATATCACTGTATTCACAGAAAGTTTGTCAACTTAAACATTACACACATTATATACAATTCGTTATGCTCGGTACCTTCGAGAATTTCCTCCATAATGAAAAACACTATCAAATGACACATATTCTTTCGGACGGAGCGTTGGTTCAAAACTAAAGATTATATATAGCGACAGCATTATCACAAAGGATGAAATTGAAAAAAGGTATAGAAAGTTAATAGTAAAGGTATGCTTAGAAAATGACATAGCTTGCTTTTTATCATCCTTGACTAGGAAAACAGAGATGCTTGTTCTTAAAAAAGTGGCGATATTTCTTTACTCCTTCCAAAAATGAGCGTTTCTGTTTGGTTGGAAAAAAAGCTAGTGCAACATTTTTTTTTTCAAATTTTTATTTACGATGTACGACGCTTACAAAGCCTTTACGATTTCTTATGGCAGTCTTTTTGGATTGAGACATGTCAGTTTGACTTTCCTGTGCATGTGTCTGATAATTAATTATTTGGACATTCTGTGCGTAAGGGAAAGTCGCCAATCCCGGAACAGTCGGCCAACTTGGAACACCTCAATATGCGATCAACGGAGAACAATTTATGAACAATTGTTTTGCAGAAATGTCCAGTGACATTCCTTGATATTATTCCAGCAAAAAAAAATGACTACCGCGGCAAAACAAAAAAAATTGTACGTTTTTTAAACTTTTCTTCCTCCTTATTCTTATTTCTACCGTCTACAATTTGTATTATTACTCTTTATCTACATACGTTCACGTAAAATGTTGATTGCTGTGATAAACCTTCAAAGATTTGCAATAACTTGAACGGAAAAAAAATATTTGAAACGTCACGTGTATCCAATAGAAAAACGCGAAATCCATGCAGGTGCCATATGCGGCAATGATGGAACACATAAGAGAGGCAAACATGGAACAGTGTTCCAGCTTTGCCGCATTCTGTTCCATCTTACCCTCATCAAACAATAAACAGAACACGGCTGTTTTATTCACGTATTCAATTATCTTTTCAGTTTTGTTGTGTTTTTTCTTTCAATAAGTTTTATTGAATGATTGATTAATTTGTTTGACAGTATTATGAGACCCGAACGGCGGTGGTTACTAGAAGAAATGGGCTGCGCTTTGTCGGCAGTGAAAAACGGAGATATGGGTTTGCGTTGCGCATCAAGAGCATATGGTATTACTGTCAAACCTCTTAAAAGTCATTTAGAAGGAAACAAACAAATTTGCAAAAGAAGAAGTAAAGTTCACAGGAAGACCTTATACGTTAACACCAGAGATAGAACAAGAACTAATCAATAGCATTCTTGAAGCTGAAATAAATTTGCCAACGTCACCCCCATCGTTGTTTTGTACACTGTACATGGAGATTCTGGTCATTATGATTGCTTGGTGTCAGCAGCAAATGTAAGCTTACCTGCTGCTGATGTCCTGCAATGCACAACCACAAGCTCGTCGAAGAGATCATCACGAAAAAAACAATCTTCTCCTTACAAGAAAAAGCTGGAGATTCCACTTGCAAAAAGGCGTGCAGGTCAACAGAAAAGAGGAAAGAATGAAGCTACAAAATCTTCTGCTCAGAGAAACAAGAGGGGAATATCTTCTGATCAGAGGGAAAAAAGGAGAACATTCTCGACGATGCGTTCTATCCCGGGGGAAAGCACTTGGTACTGCTTCATGTGTGGCACCAACTCCCCTGAGAACATGATACAGTGCCAGAGGTGCACACAGTGGGCACACGAGGACTGCGCTGACAGCAGCGGACAAAAGGACTTCGAACTCTGTACTTAGCAATTTTTGTGTGTCTGCAAAATCAGTTCTTAAATCTGTTCTTACTTATTTGCTTTGAGACTTTATGCGTATTGATTTTTACATTTGGTCAATTGGGCAGGTAGCCCTTTTATATCTATTAGTCAACAGAAGAGGGGTACAAATGAAGCTGCGAAATTTCGTGGTACTGCTTCATGTGTGGCACCAACTCCCCTGAGGATATGTTATAGTGCCAGAAGTGCACACAGTAATCACACGATGACTGCGCTGACAGTAGAAGACAAAGGACATTGTCTGTGAAATCGGTTCTTTGCCTATTTTTACCTTTTTTTTAAGGTTTTGTTTTTCAGTCCTTTTTAGACCTAGCCCTTATTTATCTTTTTGTTTTACATTTAAGGCTTAAATTGTTATCCGATTTGTTATTTCCTTGGTAAAAATCAAAATATGATGTTGAAAAAAAGACATTTACATAAGTTGGCTTAATCAAAATGTTATGACGTATTTATTTATCTTGTGTGTGTGGTAAAGTGTGCTTGTTTGTGTGTGAATGAGAGTGTGTGGGTGTATATGTGTGTGCGTGAGACACAGACAGAGGTAGAAAGAGAGTCATGGGGTGTTTGTATCTGTTCCGAGTTTGACAACACAGTGTTCCACTTTACACACCCATGCGTCCAACCTGGAACAAATGCAGACATTTTTATTATGATCAGTCTGATGAGTTGCGTGACTTTTATTTCATTTTTTGTGGTTCGTTTATTTACTGATAGAGTCTAGTATG
This sequence comes from Littorina saxatilis, assembly GCF_037325665.1. Taxonomy (NCBI): domain Eukaryota; kingdom Metazoa; phylum Mollusca; class Gastropoda; order Littorinimorpha; family Littorinidae; genus Littorina; species Littorina saxatilis. The sequence continues at coordinate 9,610 of NW_027126143.1, read as the reverse complement.
TGACAATATAAAGAATGCTTTGCAATATCCATTTTATTGTCTGGTACGGCTGTTTCTCCTTAACTGTTCCAGGTTTAGCGACTTTCCCCTATAATGCATACTATGCGCTTAGAATGCATTCCTTTTGTATATATTGCTTTCTATTCGCATAAAATGCGTTCTATGTACAGAATGCTTTCTATGTGCATACAATGCATTCTATGTACAGAATGCTGTGTTCTATGTGCACATGAAGTTTATTATATACGCGTGACAGGGAGACTACTGCGTCACCTTTCACAGCAAACTCTACAGAGTTGTCTATCGGACTATTAAAAGCTCGAACAGCTAGACACCTGTTGTGGCGCAGTAGTCTCCCTGTCACACGTATATAAGGCCCAAAAAAAAAATTGTCTGTTTAGGGTAACATGACCAAAAAAAGTAGGGTCGGTAGGTAGGTAGTTTTTTTTTTTTTTTTTTTTTTTTTTTTTTTTTTGTTGTAAATGCTATGCTGGCTGAACATTCACTTCTTATGTTTGATGAATACATGTTTCAAAACTAACGTATAAATAAAACAGAGAGAAAGGGAGAGAAAGAAACGCCAAATGTCTCTTTTTAGCATTTTTACCTCTTTTTTTTCTTTTTTTTTTTTTGAAATCAAAAAAAAGTTTTTGGGTCGGCGCCAAATCGATAGGGTCGGTCGGGTTACCCTAAACAGACAATTTTTTTTTTTTGGCCTAATAAAAATTCAATGTGATAGAATTCCATGTGATGGGGTCTGGCTGCTTCTGTCTCCTTGTGTGTTCTTGGGTGCCTTTGTGTACCCATAAACGTTTTTATAGGGCTGAGAAATTAATTAGCTCTATATCTCAATCCTGGTTGATTGGACTTCGGCTCGACTTGTACTGTTCCGGCACTCGGTTACATACGTATAGCTTTATTCGATGTCATAGAATGCAGTTGCCGAGTTCATAAACATAGAAATAAATACGGCAGTATAGAATATGATTCTTTACATAAGATTCAGTTCTACATTATAGAATGTAATTCTAAGTTATAGAACACAATTTCATTTTACAGAATTAAATTCTATTTTTTAGAATGTATTATACAAAATGTTATACAAGTTAATTCTATGTTATGGGATGTAATTGGATAAATTGTCTGACCTCACCAAGAAACGTTAAATACAGAAGTATTCATGTCATAGTCTTTTGGACTCTTTTCAGGCTGACGAGTCTTTCCTCAGATGATAAGGGAACACAGTAGGAGTGTACAGTGTGCTTCGATAGAGAACGGTGAGAAACTTTGCCTGCCGTGTAACTTTTACGTTTAGCTCTCCTGTAAAAAGTGGGTTTTTTAAGACAAACATTTACTAAAATACTTGTATAGATGACTAAATATCACGCGCAATCCTGACTCGTTGCTTTCTCAAATATTGAAAAACTCGATTTTGCTCGCAATTCAATCATTTTAAAATTTCAACTCGAGTACATTAGGCACAACACAGCAAGCAATGTAGTACTGTCTATATTCGTACAGGGGAGTGCGTAATAAGGCTTGGGAATTGTCCGCGAAATCGCGGATGTCCGCGAAAAGGAAATTACGTTTCAGCGAAAATAAAAAATTGTCCGCGAAAATAAAAAATTGTCCGCGGCAAAAAAAAGGTAAATTAAATTATATGTATACTATTGTCTCTCTATCCATTATTTACATACACGAGAACTATCAAAATATTGGTCTAAAATGCTAACATTCGTTTTCCTTCCGGGAGGCTTCGCCCCCCCCCCCCCCCCCCCCCCCCCTGGTCTCCCAAACGGGGCTCTGCCCTTGTACCCCGCCGGGGCCTTGGCGGCCCCTGGACCCCGGCCTATTTTCAGAGTTTTTCTATTTTGGAATTCCCATGCCTGGTAATACACAGCGACGCAAGAAGGTATGAGCTACCTTACCAAGAGCGACGACGGCCTGGCTCCACAAGACAAAAGCTGCGATCCATGCCGAAGTTTGGGAAAAACTCGACATTTTCTTTGGCAAGGAAGAAGTTTGAACAATTCCTTGTCAGAAATGAATCTTGGATTTTGAACACTTGAAGCGTCTCGTCCTGTCCCGCTTCTATTTATACTCGCTTGAAAAATACCGTCGAATCCTAATAAGGCACATTGGGAGGGAGGGGGGGTTAGGGGGTGGTGGGGTGGGGATGGGGTGATTATCATATGGAGTGAGTTAGAAACCTTTGGGGGAAAAGTTAAGAGATTAATGATGATAATTTTGTGTATTCTATCATTTGAAAAGAATGTAAACCATTGCTGCCGTGACATTTAACGAGTTTTCTTCCACGACCACCTGTTTCACAACCTCCTCCCATAGTTAATGAAACCGAAGAAACTGCGAAGTCGAGAAAGCCTGCACGAAAACATCTAAGTAGAAAACAAATATGAAGAATTGCCTCTGTCGATGCCCGATTTTAACCGCTTTCTTTCCTGTATATAATAAACCAGCTATAGGGCGTCATCGTACCGAACGAAATCTTCAAAATCTCCAAAACCGTTTGAAATTCTGAGTAGGGAAATCCTTTCGTGCAATGACGTCATCACAAATTCCCAACCTTAGGCAATTAAAGATTCTGTATTCTGTATTCTGTCAGCGCCTTTCAGAGATTGCATGGTCATTGCATTTTGGAGCTTGAGTGCGAACATAATGTCGGTCAGACTTGAAATAAATGCTACTTGAGTTTGCTTTCCAAACTGTTACGAAGTGAACAGGAGCATGGGGTCAGTTATGGCAACTTAACTTACCTCGAACAGTGAGATCGACAGAACGTACAGTACACAAATACGAACGGAGAATCTCGAAAACAGACAACTCGATACTGATGCACATGCTCGAGAAATAACGTGTTATATTTGAAGATGTAGAGAAAATCAGCGTGTGCTAAATGCAGCTTTAGACAACACCGACTCCAAATAAACATTTCGAGCAAACCATGCAAAGATTATGTACATGTGAATGCATTGAATAAAAGACTTGCCCACTGCAATTCCAATGCTGGAAAACGCCAGGAGGACTGCTATCCCAAGTTTGGTTGGTGTGAGCTGCATGGTTTTGCAGGGAGCAACGCTGTTTTCTCAGGTAGGTAGATATAGGAAAGACGGCAGTCATATGAGTTATACCAATGATTTCCCTTGCCTTTTATAGAGTGGTAAGGATCCGGAATTGTTGACGCTATTACTTGCCCGCGGTACCTTTGTTTGGTGTAGCGAAGAAGTAGGTAGAAGCAAAGGTATAAAGAGGGGATGTAACCGAGAATCGTCGTCCGTGACACTACCAAAAGCAGTGTTATATTTAGAAAAACTGAACTTTCCGACTCTATCGCGTTCTTGGTTTTGTGCAATGTCATTATTCCAACCAATAGCAAACTGCGTGTCTTTTGGGTTGATAATTTATTGGCGGAAAAAGTACCTTTGAAGAATTGAGGCGTAGGTTGGTACCCGCTTTAATATAATACAGTCGTGAGAAGATTAAAAAGTAAATGGGGTGATAAAACTGGGCAGGGGTTCTGTTCATTTCAGGACAGGATCCGGCGCACAAACGCGCTTCAAACACACTTTCTTCAAAGACATTTTTAAGCCTCCGAAATTACCTTATTAATTTCTATGATCTTTCCTTTTCGTACAAGCTATACTTGTAAAATTCATCCGCACGCAAAAATCATCACTTCCTGTAGGACACAAGCACAAGCGCACTAGCGCACGCATCAACACTTAAACACAAACACACACGCACTCACAAACCTACTCACAAATATACTCACACGCACTCATACTCAAACGCACGCACGCACGTACGTACACACACACACACGGTCACCCCCCCCCCCTCACATACACACACACACAAGCACACACGTACACGCACACACACATACACACACACACGCATACACACACACACACACACACACACACTCACACACATATATATATATATATATAAATATATATATATATATATATATATATATATATATACACATACACACACACACATACACAAATAAAGAAACAAGCTGTGTTTCAAGGTCTTCTCAGGAAGTGCCCCTCAGTACCTTTCTGAACTCCTGTACATATACACCCCATCACGCACACTCAGATCATCCGCTGACACCAGGCTACTGAAAGTTGAGCGCTTCAACAGGAAGCAGCACGGAGCAAGAAGCTTCTGTTGTGCTGCACCACCACTCTGGAACTCTCTTCCCTTCTCTGTCAGACACTGCACCTCTCTCAGCAACAGTTGAAAACTTTCTTTTTCACAGAATATTACACCAACCTGGCCTAACGTCTTCTTCATTCCATTTCTGCGCATACTCCTCTCCCATAAAGTTGTTATGATTGTTGAGAGTGTTAGCTGTGTATGTTTGTATATATATATAGTGTGTATTGCATATATGATTATTGTGTGAACAGTACATGTGGTGATTTGTGTCTGTATGATTAATTTGTTTTATGTAGGTTGTACTTTTAATTGTTCTATTCTGTTTATATATGCTCTTTTGTAAAGGGCCTAGAGCCATAGGTTAGGCACTTAAAAATGTCCAGTTATTATTATTATTATTATTATTATTATTATTATTATAAATGAAGTTACTATTCGAGTCCTGAATGGCATTCAAACTTGCGCTTGAACGCAGGCGGCTCGCCTAATTTAGATAAGTAGTGCGCGAATGACACAATCATACCAGAGGCAGGGATGTTAGGCTGGAATATATGGGTTAATGTGATTTTTATTTTTGTTTCCTTTCTGGTGTCAGATCCGGCATCATTGAATTGTTATGCGTACTCTCCACCAGGGGTTTGGAATTTGAACACGGATATGCAAGGGCAAAGACCTATCATGTGGACAGACAGAATGGAAGACAGACAGATTGAACCATACACACGCTCACGCACAAACAAACACGCGCGCGCAGGCACGCACGCACGCACGCACACACAAACACACACGCGGTGTATAGACACACACACACACACACACATACACACACACACACACACACACACACACACACACACACACACACACACACACACATTCACATTCACACTGCAACCACATGTTTGTTCAAACTGCTGCTGTTTATAGAGCGCTTGCCTCTCACGCTGGAGGTTGTAGGTTCGATCCTCACCCGCTGCGAATACAAATACCCGATTTTTCCGACCGCTCTACCTAACCCTATTGACGGCCGGGGAAGGCACAGCCTGCGAGAGAGAGGAGTGGGCACCGCCCTCATAAAGCTGGCACGAGAGTAGTTCAGATCTCTAACATCAATCAATCAATATGAAGCTTATATCGCGCGTATTCCGTGGGTACAGTTCTAAGCGCAGGAATTTACTGATTTTATTTTGTATTTTATGCAATTTATATCGCGCACATATTCAAGGCGCAGGGATTTATTTATGCCGTGTGAGATGGAATTTATTTACACAATACATCACGCATTCACATCGGCCAGCAGATCGCAGCCATTTCGGCGCATATCCTACTTTTCACGGCCTATTATTCCAAGTCACACGGGTATTTTGGTGGACATTTTTATCTATGCCTATACAATTTTGCCAGGAAAGACCCTTTTGTCAATCGTGGGATCTTTAACGTGCACACCCCAATGTAGTGTACACGAAGGGACCTCGGTTTTTCGTCTCATCCGAAAGACTAGCACTTGAACCCACCACCTAGGTTAGGAAAGGGGGGAGAAAATTGCTAACGCCCTGACCCAGGGTCGAACTCGCAACCTCTCGCTTCCGAGCGCAAGTGCGTTACCACTCGGCCACCCAGACCTATTTTAGTGGTTCAGATCTCTAACATATCGCTCCCCTTTGACCAAAATTGGTTATGGGACTACCTTGACCTTTTGACCTTTACTATTTTCACTACCACATTATTTTTTTAAAGTGCACAAAAACAAATCCGAAGAATTTAGCAAAACAGAGCAATAAGATGTGGCGATAAGTGGAGTAAATCATTTCGAGGTTACACACTGTAGTGTAACGCAGTGTGAGAAGGGCGTTTTCTTCAACTTAAATGCGCAATTTACCGACACTTCAAGGCTGGAAACTACCCATGCGAACAGAAAGTAAAATTTAAATACTTCACTAGCCCCATTTCCCCGTCCCACAGAAAAGAGTTGGACAGAATTTACTGCTTGAAATCAGCTATTTACGCTCGAAATGCGTTCGTTCAATTTTACATTTAGTCAAGTTTTGACTAAATGTTTTAACATAGAGACGAGGGTGGTGGTGTATGTGTGTGTGTGTGTGTGTGTGTGTGTGTGTGTGTGTGTGTGGGTGTGTGTGTGTGTGTGTGTGTGTGTGTGTGTGTGTGTGTGTGTAGAGCAATTCAGAGAAAACTACTGAAGCGATCTTTGTGAAACTTTGCATGAGAGTTCCTGAGAATGATATCCCCAGACGTGGATTTTTTCTCCATTATTTTGTTAAATGACTTTTATGACGTTATATCCGACTGATTGTGAAAGTTGAGGCTGCACTGTCACACCCTCATTTTTCGATCAAATTAATTGAAGTTTTGGTCACGCAATCTTCGACGAAGCCAGGACTATGGGATTGCATTTCAGCTTGGAAGCTTAATAATTGATAAATGAGTTTGGTCATTAAAAAATGCAAGATCCTAATACAAATTCAAATGTTCGTAATCGATCCGAAAATGATTTAATCTTATTCTTTATCATTTACTGATTCAAAAAACATATAGATATGTTATGTTTGGATTAACAACAAGCTTAGAGAGTTAAAAAGAATACAGAAAAGCGCGTTTTCCTGCTAAGCGCAACCGCTATACTGAGCTATACAGGCTTGTCAATTTCACTGCGTTTTCCACGTGAAAAGTGTCAGCGATTTTCTTGCCGCGGGGATTGACGAAGCTAGCTGTATTGCCTTGGTGAAAAAAATCAGTGCGTTCTGTGAGTTGGACAGATTGACTAAATGATGTAATTTCGCCTTACGCGAATTGTTTTACTTTTGCCATACATGGCACATGGGGCGTTTAATTTACATTTCTCATCTACAACACTTCTTTCAAATTATATTTAAATTATTACACGTATCTGCAGTTGAAATA
>NW_027126142.1:0-14265 GCF_037325665.1 Littorina saxatilis | reverse complement strand
TACACCAACACTGTTGTTAGTGGTCAGACGATCCGAAACCGCTTACACAACTTTGGCTTGCGTGCAAGGCGTCCAGTCCGAGGAACAACCCTGACTGCTAATCACCGAGCAGCTCGCCGAGCCTGGTGCACTCAACATGTGAGGTGGCAACGTCAGCAGTGGGCTCAGGTGTTGTTTACAGATGAGTCCCGCTTTTGCTTGGAACCTGCTGATGGTCGCATCCAAGTGTTGAGGCGTCGCGGACAGCGCTTCGCAGAAGGCGCTGTTCTGAAACGACAGCGTTTTGGCGGAGGCTCTGTGATGGTCTGGGGAGGGATCAGCACACGTCTAAGGACACCTCTGTACCATGTAGTGGGCAACTTGACCGGTGTCTGATACCAGAATGAGATCCTGCAACCCCTGGTCGTTCCAGCCCTCCAAGCGATCGGCCCTCGTGCGATTCTTCAGGGTGACAACGCACATCCCCATCGCTCTGCAGCTGTAAACACCTTCATCCAGCAGGCCAGGGTCAACAGGATGCTGTGGCCAGCCAACAGCCCGGACCTGAACACCATGGAGTACATGTGGGACAAGCTTTGTCATCGGGTACAGCAACATCACCCTCCTCCTGCTAATCTGGGTCACCTGCTGCAATGGCTCCAGCAGGAGTGGAATGGAGTTCCCAGAGCATTCATATGCAACCTGATCCACTCCATGCGCCAAAGCGGGGGGCACTGATTCACATTGTTGTGAATTCCATTTTTGAGAGTTGTCACGTTTGACACACTCTAGCTAAATTGTCGCTGCCGCGTTCGACCTTTGCTTTGTTTGTCATTACTCCTTGGTTGTTCAATTATATAATTTTTTAAAAATTAAAGAATTCGGTCTTGTCTGTTTTGTGTGGCGTGCTTGTAAAAAGGTGATCCTTAACTTTTTTTGAAGAGTGTATATAATTATATATATATATATATAATTATATATATATACAATTGTGGTTTTCAGAATTAAATGAAAAAGAAACTTGTTTGAATTATAGATTGTTTAAAGATACATTTATATTTGAACATTATTTGAACATTTTACCCAATAACCTAGCACTCTCTTTCTTACGCTTTAGAACATTAAATCATAAATTGCCAATACAGAAAAGCTGAATGTTAACTACTGTATACCACATAACGAAAGAATATGTGTTAAATGCCAGTCTGGAGAACTCGGAGATGAATCTTCTATATATAATTATATATACGACTTGTGTCTGTGTGTCTGTGTGTCTGTGTATCTGTGTATTTGTGTAAATTTGTGTATTCGCCATGCACGGCCAAAGTTCTCGATGGATCTGCTTCAAATTTGGTGGGCTTATTCAGAGACCCCGGTCACAACCTCATCGATGAGATATTTCAACACGTGCTCTCAGCGCGCAGCGCTGAACCGATTTTGGTTCCACCTCAGCTATTTTGGTTCCACCTCAGCTACCCGGGCCCCCATACCGACACACCATAGCCGCTACACCACATCACAACGCCAAAGTTCTCGGTGGATCTTTTTCAAATTTGGACACCGTATTCAGCTACACCCCGGACACAATATCATCGATGAGATATTTCAACACGTGCTCTCAGCGCGCAGCGCTGAACAGATTTTGGTTTTTGTGTTCATTTCACCATTATAAGTAACTCTTCCTTATCTTCTCCAGTGTTTGGCGTTTATCTCCCTTCCTTCGTGTGGCTTTCCCGTTTGTAAGTTACTATTACTATTTTTAGAATGTCACTGCGCTGTCCACTGCGCTGTCCACAACGCTTCCCTTGCACCCGTAAGTTGTTCTTACTGTCAAAGTGAAAAGGTCGAATCAATTTATAGCCACGCGAAAAATACACTCTCACCTATCTCTATATATATATTTATAGATATAGATATACATATATATATATATGGCTTCTCTGTGTGTGTGTTTGTGTGTGTGTGTGTGGGCAAAAACCTGTGGATTGTAGAGTTCTGTTTGTGATGGGGTCTAGCGGCTTTTGTCTGTCTGTATGTTCTGGCATTTGAGAAGCCACAACAGATAATATAGGGCTAAGAAATAAGCTCTAAAATTCTCAATCCCGTTTGACAGGACTTCGCCTGCAAAGGTGATTGTGATGAACCGCCACGCTGTCTGTCTCTGTCTCGCGATTCACCCCGGCGAAGCCGGGTATTCCTCTAGTTTCATTATATATTTCAGTGTAATGTTTTTTGAAAATTTGAGGAAAAGGTTGTTACCATTGTATTTTTGTATTTGATCACGTTTTTTATTAAAACAAAAACGAACACAGAAACATACATTCCTGTATAAAAACCTGTATGATTACAATTATTTAGTTATGAATTAAGGTTGATTTATTTTTGGTTAATTAGAAGTGTTGTGTCTCATTATTACATATCTTTTTTGTATCGTGTTTATTGCAATATATTCTTTTAAATTCATGTAACCCTAGGGTTTTTTTGAAATAAATATTGACTTGACTTGACTAGATACTGTGATAGGCAGAGGATTTACAAGAAAAACAACAAAGCTTTTCAAAATCAGCAGTCAAGTAAGCATCGTAACAGAGGGGAAAAGAAATATGTGCTAGAGAGCTCTAACTTACTGTTAAGGCCAGGTCACACAGCCCAAAAGTCGCGTAAACGCATGAATCACGCATACAATTTGCTTGTGCGTGCTTGTCGGTCGAGAATTTGACCATTTTCGCTGATTTATGCGATGAAAATCACCAATGAATTGCGCAAGAACTACGGAAAGATCACGCAAAAATCACTAACAAACCACGCACTACAGCGCATAGGTACGCAAAGGTCCACGGAAAACCACGTATAATCTGTGCACTATCACTAATGGTCTGCGTATGAATCGCGCATGAACTGCGCAAGGAATGCGCAGCAGCGCGCACGTCCGTTCCACGCATATATAAACTGATGCAACCGCGGTGCCTTGGCATTCCCGTTTCAACAGTCGCGAACGATCACTGACATTCCACGCATATTTCGCGCATTGTTCGCGTAAGAACTACGCAAACTACGCAGAAATTATGTAAAACAGCGCAATACTGCGTAAACTCTTAGAGTCTTACGCGAAGATGAGTTTTGAGCTGCTCAAAACCTGGAATCGCGTAAAGCGCCGATCCGCGAACATCGGCGGTTCCACGTACGTCAGACAAACTGATGAAATGCGCAAATCGCGCATGTATCGCGTAAGGATCGAATTTCGTGCGTTATTCATGCGTTTACGCGACTTTTGGTCTGTGTGACCGGGCCTTAAGACAAAAATGCATGTAATAATAATAATAATATGGGAGATTTATAGAGCGCTTTACATTCTCAAAGCGCTTTACAATGACAAACATACATAATACATACAAAGCAAAGCAAAAGCATGTGCAGCAGCATTCAGCACACAAATGAACAACGAAACTCAAACACTACATCAATACAATCTGCAAGCATACTAACACAGGCAAAACATTCAAACATTCAAACACCTGATTCAAAAATGCACCATGTTGAAATAAAATTAATCAAAATACTGGGTGAAGAAGTGTGTTTTAAGGTTTGATTTGAAGGAACAGAATGTTTGGCAGTGTCGGATAGAGTAAGGGAGAGAGTTCCACGCAACGGCAGCAGAGTGGGAGAAGGCTCTCTGGCCGTGCTGTTTGCGACTAAAAGAAGATAGACGGAATATTCTAGTGTCTACAGAGGAGCGGAGGGATCGTGAGGGTGTATAGAGTGTGAACAGGTCAGACAGGTAGGATGGGGCTGAGCCAGATATTATCTTGTAGCAGATACAGCAGCACTTATATTGGATTCTCAGCTCTACAGGGAGCCAATGAAGTTTCTTTAGCAAGGGGGAACAGGACTGGGACCGAGGGGCTTTGCAGACAAGCCGGGCTGCAGAATTTTGAACGCGCTGCAAAGGATGGATGACAGACTGAGGACAGCCAATGAGAACAGAATTTCCGTAGTCTAATCGAGAAAGAATGTAGGAGGAAACAAGGGTCTTGGTGGCATCTTCCGTAAGGTATGGGCGGATAGAACCTATTCTCTTAAGCTCGATGTAAGCGGACTGACAGACTTTCATAACATGGTGTTTCATGGAGAGATCGCTATCAAGAAAGATGCCAAGATCACGGACGGAGTCTGAGAATTCAATAGTGCTGCTGCCCAAAGTGATAGAAGGAGGGAGAGAGAGAGAGGAGGAGAGGGATGATTTGGTGAAACGAATGGCTTCTGTTTTGTCACAGTTAAGTCTAAGCTTGTTAGTGGACATCCAGAGTTCAACGTCAGCAATGCAAGACTGAAGGGAGGTGGTCATCTGGGCGTATTCTGAGGGAGTCGCTGAGTTCTGAAGCTGAGTGTCGTCAGCAAACATTTCGTCAACTTACATTTGTAAAACATGTGCACCATGTTCAGCCAGAAGCTCAATGGTCTCTGCGTGTCCGCACCAGTGTAAAGGAGTGTTTCCTAGGTTATCGCACGCATTAACATCAGCGCCGTTGCACAGTAAAACATTCGTCAGATCTGCTCTTCCACGCATCGCTGCCAAGTGTAGGGCTGTACGGCCTGATTTTTCATCGGCTTCATTCACATCACAGGACGCTGATCGCAATAAGGATTTGACCATTCCCACGTCTCCCTCCAATACAGCGTCATGGAGTTTACAGCTGCACTCCATCATGTCTGAAAAGTCCCTGGGCATATTTACCAAGTGCTTGCGTTTGCTTAATTCCTCGTGTAAATCTACTTTGTTTCGTTTTAGCGGGTTAAAAAAAAGGTGGATATCTTCGTGTTCTTGCATAAGAGGTGTGTTATTTTGATAATTTATTCCAAGTATTCAGTACCTTTTTGTAAAAGAAAGTAATAAATAATTTCATAGATTTTAAACAGATAACAAAAAAATGCAGAGATGAAATATATATTAACGTTTTGAAAAATATCAAATAATATGTCAGTCCATCTTAATTTTCTTACAACACTATAAAACCAGAGAATTCTGTATTTGGACGTCAATGTAACATTTTCCTGGAAAACAAAAGTCAACATAAAATCAAAAAAATATAGTGAGAATTTAGTGTTGGGAAAAGAAGGATAATGAGTCAAAATAAACTAGTTGGCGGCGTGCTAAGGGATAGCAGGAACTGAGCATTGTGGGAAGATGTGGTCGATTTGTTATGATTTTTGCCTTGGGAGAGAATCCGAGGGAGACGGTTCTTTGACAGTAAACAACCCGTAAACACAACATCAACATGAACTTGAAAAACTTATTTCAAGATTTTAATCCAAGGTAAGTGACACTTTAAAAATCGTTGGTTTGTGTTTCAAGGTTTTGGCTTGGCAAGTGCTTGCTCAATTAATTAGTCTTACTCTTATCGACTTATGTGGTCTGTCCAGTTATACATTTTAACAGAAACACATGCCTGTTGTATATATATTTTATACCATAGATGTCTTCAGATTTGGCCGCGAGGCAAAAGAGTACATTTGAGATCCATTCAGTGAGGCCAGCCTCATGGTCAGTCACAGACTCACACCTCACAGCTAGGTGCCAATTCTGAAGCTGCACAGTTTGTTAAAGTTTTTAAAAACATATGGGTTGTGTAGCAACAAATGTACATTATTTTTCTGCCTGAGCTTGTGTTCACTTTCCCAAAGGAGAGGGTCACAGTAAACTAGCTGTCTCATTCATTTCAGTACAACCTAAAACAACAAACCCACACACATACGTATACATGTGACAGTTAACAAACGTACATACATGTATGCACACACATGTATGCAGATGTACACACACACACACACACACACACACACACACACACACACACACACACACACACACACACACACACTCACACACACACAGAGTGACACACACATACATGTACTCACACACACACACTACACACACACAAAGTGACACATAGATTATGGAGAAAGAAGGTACGTAGGAAATGGTCGCTGGTTTACTGTTCTGAAGCTCTTAAAGAAAAAAGAAAAGAACAAAAAGTTACCAACCTACCTACCCCTATCTTTTTTTCTTTGCAGCTTACCTAGTACCTTAACTATCACAATTTTTTGTCTTGGCTTTATCACAAGTATTTGCTGAATGTTCCTGTTCACAGTGACTGCATGTGTTTTGTTTTGTGTTGCAGCAAATGTCTAGTGTTCTGCTGCTTGCTGGTGTTCTCTCTGCTGTTTGCCTTGCGACTGGACAACACCATCCAGTGGAGCTACTGGGTCGTCTTCCTGCCCATCTGGCTGTGGAAACTGGCTGTCGTTTGTGGGTCTGTTGTCGGAAGCTACGTCTGGTGGAAACATCCACACTACAGGTTCTTTGTTGCTTTTAATTCTCTGGAATCAATTGTGACCTGTCATTTCTCTGGGATTAAAAAGGGCGAAGAGGTGTTGGAGGGGTGTTGAGGATGTAGCTGAAAATCATTTATGTGTGTGTGTGTTTTATTAATCCTTTATTGTATGGCCACCAATCAGCGTAATTTTGTTTGATTCATAACCATCCTGTAAACCCCAACTTTTCATAACTTAAACCAGCTGGTCTATTGGTCATTTGGCTTAGTATAACTAGATTAACCCAAGTTGGTTGAGCAGGCGATAATTTTGGTAAATGTATGCTTAGTGTTTGTTCCCAGGCAATATATCCTTGAGTAAAAAATAACCTTCCTTCCTGTGTAAACAACCATGCACACCACGACAGATTTGCCGCTGCGTTTTGATGCATGGGTGCAACTCTGCCGGCTACACGCGGGCAGCCGGTTTTTGGTTTCATCGGCTGCCGATGTTTTTGTTCCAGGAGAGTTTTTTTTTGGCATTTTAAATACTAAAAAAGCTGGACCCCAACTTTACCCCTTTTTTTTTTAATTTTCCAGGTTGCACCCATGTAGATGAGATAAGAGATTCCTTCCTCTTGAAGTTAAACACAAAGCAAAAACCAGACTGTATTCTTCCTGTGCAGAGAAAGCGACTATCATCCAAATAAGGGGAGTACATGTAGAACTGTTCTTAATCGTATGCAGTCACCCAGCCATGTAGGCAACTGTTGTCAGTCTTCAGAGGAGTTTAAAATGTTGAGACATTCTAGTAAAGTGATGTACAGTGAAACACCTCTTTTCAAGACCCCCATTTCAAGACCCCCCCCCCCCCCCCCCCCCTCTTGAGACCCGATTTTCTCAGACCTTTGGAAGTCTTAAAAGAAGAGTGCCTCTGTAATGATGATCATTTGTTTCCGTGGCAACAGGCTAGAGGGTGACAGCTACACGCAGTACAAGGCCATGGTGATGTGCACGGGCCTACACCTGCTGCTGCTGATGTTTGACATCCTGGCCTGCGACAACATGGAGACCAACACACACTCCTGGGTCCTCGTCTTCATCCCGCTCATCTTCATGGCCATCGTCTCCATCGGAATCTGCATCTGGGCCGTCAAGAACGAGCGATCCTTTGAGGTGAGGGTCTAGGCGTGGCTTTGCTGTTTACAGGCAATACAAATCTCCGTGATTTCGCAGATTTCTGCGTAAGCAAAAAAAAAACAAAAGCAAAATACTTTGTCCTTTTTGACTTTGAGGAACATGGTGTACAATGTAATTTGCATCAGTCGACATGGACATTTTGAGCATGGGTGATTAAACAAAAAGATGTTGACTCAACTTTGTATCCTTCTTGTCCGGATACAGTTGCAAACGCAGGAGAAATTTATGTGAGTTAATTTTTTGTTTGCATTTGTTTTCACCAGATGGAACTATTCTGCTCGGTCAACATTCTGCAGTTTATCTTCCTGGCACTGAGGCTGGATGAAATTATAACCTGGAGCTGGGTGGTAAGTTGCTTGTTGTGCTTTCATGTAGATCTAGATGACAGTTGTGTGCACATACAGTGCATACAGCCACTCAGATATGCATACAATGACACATTGGCTAATACACACACACACGCACGCACATGAATTATATGCTTAGTGATACAGTACATGACTAAAACATATTCAGCTAGTTAAGAAAGTCGCCAACGAGCATACATGCTGGCATCCAGTCACTCTCACCCACCCATCCTTCTCTCTCCTCAGCAGGATTGTGATCATTGCAAGAAGCAAGCACACAAGGGTCATTTTACATTTAGTCAAGTTTTGACTAAACGTTTTAACGTAGAGGGGGGAATCGAGACTGACGAGGGTCTGCAATTGTCCGTGAGTGACATTTGTGTCTGCAGATTGTGTTTATTCCCACTGTCTGCAATTGTCCGTGAGTGACATTTGTGTGTGCAGATTGTGTTTATTCCCATATGGATCGTGATGTGCGTGGCGCTGATCGGAGTTCTCTACGCTATCGTACTGGCCATCATACTGCTCAAGTCACCTGACATCATTCCCGAACAGCGGCGAGGGAACGTCTCATCTGCCATTGGTTACTCATTCCTTGTTGTCCCACTTCTAGTTTTTGAGGTAGGCATTCACCTAGTGCCAGCGCTAAGTCTTGAAATGTAAACAGCTGTCTTAGAATGGTTAGTATAGTTAAGTATATTTTGGTCATTCTGGTGAATCTGTTTTTTTGCTGATATTCTCATAACTTTAAAAAAAAACATTGCTACAAAAGAAGCTATACGGCCCCAGAGAGGACTTGGAGAGGACAGTACATTTCGCCCTGCAGTCCGGACTGACGATCTAACAGCGAACGACAAGAAGAAGAAGATTTCTTAAATCCTTTTGATACTGCGACCACCAAGCCCTGAACATCCCCCACTCATCCTCCCACCCCATATATGTAGTAATTGTTCAAGTGTTTTTCTGTTGTATGGTTCTGTCCCTTTGTTTAGGTGATGTCCTGTAATGTATAGCATATACATATAAAAAAAAAACACAAAAAAACTTCACAAAAAGAGAATTAAAAAAAAAGTAAAAAAAAAAGAAGAAGAAGATATGTCATGGAAGATCATAAGAAGTGTTTCATGTCTTTGACGTATGTCACACATGGTACAACTTTTGCTGAACAGTTATTTTTGCATTTATCTGTCAGCTTTATAGCGATTAGCATATTCTATGTTTGCAACAAATATTGAACAAATTAAAAATGTCTTTTCATTATTTTTGAGTCACTTGAGAAAAAGTGACTCTATGTAATCGGTCAGTGTTAGTCTGTCCGGCCGTCCGGCCGTCCGTCCGGCCGTCCGTAGACACCACCTTAACGTTGGACTTTTCTCGGAAACTATCAAAGCGATCGGGCTCATATTTTGTTTAGTCGTGACCTCCAATGACCTCTACACTTTAACGATGGTTTCGTTGACCTTTGACCTTTTTCAAGGTCACAGGTCAGCGTCAAAGGAAAAATTAGACATTTTATATCTTTGACAAAGTTCATCGGATGTGATTGAAACTTTGTAGGATTATTCTTTACATCAAAGTATTTACATCTGTAGCCTTTTACGAACGTTATCAGAAAAACAAGGGAGATAACTAGCCTTTTCTGTTCGGCAACACACAACTTAACGTTGGGCTTTTCTCGGAAACTATAAAAGTGACCGGGCTCAAATTTTATGTGAACGTGACTCATTGTGTTGTGAATAGCAATTTCTTCCTGTCCATCTGATGCCTCATATAATATTCAGAACTGCGAAAGTGACTCGATCGAGCGTTTGCTCTTCTTGTTACATGTAGGAACTCTTCTCGCAAATAAATTTTGTTGTAGCCCGGACATCTGGACCTATACATATTTTCATTCTGTGTCCAAATGATCTATTGTCCTCCTAGTCTGGGAACAACATTGGTTGGGTACCCAAACACACAACCAAATACACAACCAAAATAGAACCAAAACTGAGTGGTTGTTGTAATACCAGATGACGCTGAGAGCGTTTAGCTCAGTAAACTTAGTGACAAAGTGTGAATGTTCGGTTTTGTCCTGAACTAAACGTTCCAAGAATTTTATCTTTCTTGTTTTTGATTAGAGACAGAGGTTATGACTTCTTGCACAGTTCTTTGGGCCTGAAAAGAAAAAGAAAAACAAAAAGTAACTCAGCTTTATTGGTTTTTTTTTTTCAATGGGTTTATTTTGTAACAGGTCCCGAGATGACACAGTGCGCTGCATCGTCTCCAGTTTGACGGACAATGAGAAC
This sequence comes from Littorina saxatilis, assembly GCF_037325665.1. NCBI lineage: Eukaryota > Metazoa > Mollusca > Gastropoda > Littorinimorpha > Littorinidae > Littorina > Littorina saxatilis. The sequence continues at coordinate 4,137 of NW_027126142.1, read as the reverse complement.
AGTGAACTGTTTGATGAGCTGTTGAAGGGAGCACCACAGCCTGTTGACGATCGGGCAGACTCTGATGATGAATCAGAATCTTGGGAGACTTGGCAACCTGACCCTGTAGACGCCAATCCTGGTTAGAGGTTGTTTTAATTGAGTGTAGTGGGAAACATTTTGGTGGTTATTGAAATTTTGAAAATGTGTAAGTGTGTGTGTGTGTGTGTGATAATTTTAAAGCTGCAGCGCGCTGGCAGGTCGTTTTCTTTACACCTCAGTAACATTCCATACTTATGTTAATAGATGTTTTCCAGAAATAACTCAGTCTATGTGTTTCCTGTTTGTACGAGGCTAGCGGGGTGCAACTCTACCACAACACTTGCAAATCCTGACAAAGTTTTTTTTCTAAAAATCGTCTTTTAGAAGGTGCATGTCCTGTTCTTGTTATTGTGAGATTAAAATACGTCTTTCTTTGTTGTTCATTTACTTTCTTGGCATTTTTGTTTTGTTCTTTGGTGATGTGGAATTTATACGGCATTGACGGAGAAGATGATGCAGAGTTGCATCCAGCTTCCAAGAGGGACTGACAAAGATGACACTAACTTTTTATTTAATTGTTTTCAGATTCAGTGCAACCCCCCTTTCAAGATTTCCCCCTTTTTCAAACCTCCATTTTTCAGAATTTATGTTCATAATACAATGTATAAATTTACATCCAATTTAAGACAGTCCCTCCCAGTTAAGACATCTTGAATAGGGGATTTCACTGTTACACCTGGCAAAATTGTATAGGCATAGATAAAAATGTCCACCAAAATACCCGTGTGACTTGGAATAATAGGCCGTGAAAAGTAGGATATGCGCCGAAATGGCTGCGATCTGCTGGTCGATGTGAATGCGTGATGTATTGTGTAAAAAAAATTCCATCTCACACGGCATAAATAATTCCCTGCGCCTTGAATATGTGCGCGATATAAATTGCATTAAAAAAAAATCAAAAAAAAATAAAATCCCTGCGCTTTGAACTGTACCCACGGAATACGCGCGATATAAGCCTCATATTGATTGATTGATTGATTCGTCATCGATGTTTGGTGCAGGTTTTGTTCACCAAAGGACAGGGGTCCCCACGGACGACCCTCCTGGAGGGTCTCGTGACCCCCATTTTCAATGTTTAGAGGGTCCACGGACCCCTACTGCAGAATCTTAGAGGGTCCCAAGGGTCCAAAAGCCAGAAAGTCCCGGTGTACTTATAAAACATTGTGGTCATGCATAGTGCACAATAGCGTATGATTGCAGTCTGAAAAAGTATGTTCAGTACGTACGATAAGGGAAACATAATGCGTCCCAGGACCCGCTTTTTTACAGTTTAGTGCGTCGCGGGACCCCCTCCATACATTTCTAGTACGTGTTTTCGGCATCCAGTGCGTATAGGATGCAGGGACACGCACTTTGGGGAGCCCTGACATTAACTTTAAAAAATGTTTTTTCCAGATACAGCCTCAAAGCGCCGCAAAGAACAAGATATTATCTCCACACTCGTCAATGTGTATGGCAGCCAGGAGCTGTTTGTGTCAGAGTACTGCACCTTGCTGGCTGACAGGCTTCTCTCCCCTTCCAGCAGTAACATTGCCACTGCTGCTGCTCCTACCGGGTAAGAAGGATTTAATTAATTAATAATATTTCTGCCTTGTTTCTGTTGTGATGTGTGCAGTGGAACCCCCCTTTTAAGACCTCCAACAATCTGACAAAATCAGGTCTTAAAAAGGAGAGAGTCTTAAAATGGGGGTAATTTTGCAGAGGTTAGAACAGAAAGTCTGAGAAAACACGGTCTTAAAAAGGAGGGAGTCTTAAAATGGGGGTAATTTTGCAGAGGTTAGAACAGAAAGTGTGAGAAAACACGGTCTTAAAAAGGAGAGTCTTGAATTGGGGGTCTTAACAATCCCGGTTGCTGCCGCCTGGTGGGTTAAGAGTGGAGATTTTTCCAATCTCCCAGATCAACTTATGTACAGACCTGCTAGTGACTTAACCCCCTTCGTGTGTACACGCAAGCACAAGACCAAGTGCGCACGGAAAAGATCCTGTAATCCATGTCAGAGTTCGGTGGGTTATGAAAACACAAAAATACCCAGCATGCCTACTCAACGAAAGCGGAGTGAAGCTGACTATGCTCTCAGAGTATAGTGTGGGGAACCCAAATGGGCAAACGAGCTTACACGTAACCAGAAAATTCTGGAACGCTGAAGAAGAAGAAGTATTGACGTCACTTACGTGGGGTTAGCTGAGGACTGTGCCATTGTCTGTATTCCTTTCTACTCTTACAAGGACGCTCATAAGCTTCGACGTGAGCAGGCGTGCTTCTTTCTTCTTCTTCGTTCATGGGCTGAAACTCCCACGTTCACTCATGTTTTTGCACAAGTGGGTTTTAACGTGTATGACCGTTTTTTTCCCCGCCATTTAGGCAGCCATACGCCGTTTTCGGGGAAAGCAGGCGTGCACACACTGACGCACCCACTCACATGACCTTTTGCAACCTTGTTCTCTCTCTCTCTCTCTCTCTCTCTCTCTCTCTCTCTCTCTCTCTCTCTCTCTTAATACTTTGCTTTGTATTTGACGACTCCAATTTCACCACCTCTCTCTCGTTTTGTTTGTTCTTGTGCCTGCTTTGTTTAAAAACTTTCATTGTGTGCATGTTTTGTGTGTGTGTGTGTTTGTTTTGCCTGGCTTTGGAGAGAGAGTGTGTATGTCTATGTATGTCTGCGAGCGTGTGCGTTTGTAAGTGTATTGAACCAAGAAAGAAGCAGTGACAACTGTGCGGAGGGGGGTGGATGGGTTAAATTACTAAGAGTTTTTTTCAGGCAGCTATAATCCTTGGTGGGGCCAGTCCAGTACTCACCTGTGTGCCTATGTTTACTTGACAGAGCCGGGGGTGAACTGGAGAGAGAGCTTCGTTACCTGGAGCTCCTGAAGCTTCGTTTCGGAGAGGCTCCACTGCACAGCTGTCAGGTGATGCTGAAGGATGTGGCCGACTCCAGACGCATCAACTCTCGCATAATGGAGATCAAGCAGCAGAATGGAGAAACCAGTGTAAGTGCAGTGCACTGATGAATCACTGTCGCACACAGTGACACAGGCGCATGCATGCATGCACGCACGCACACACACGCACTTACACACACAAACACACCCACAAACACACACACTCACAGTCCTGGTACTCATTAAATTCTTATTCTCACTCGGTGTAGCGGTCAGAATATTGGTCATAAAAGATGGCCTAAATGGTTACACTTGAGGTTTCACAAGGATTCGCATGTCTTAGCATATAACGTCAGGTCCTTTTCGGTGCTGTATTTTTTGGTGTAGTGTTAGCTTAAGCGTTAGGTAAATGTAACTTTCCTGCTTTGTCCTGTGCAGGAAATGGACCTGAGCTCCATCATTTTATCGGCTCAGTTCTGGCCAACGTTCCGAGAAGAGAAGATAACCCTGCCGACGGCATTGCAGAGTTGTCTTGATGCCTACACCCAGCAGTACGAGATGTTGAAAGGCAATCGTACTCTGGTTTGGAAACCTCATCTAGGTAGGTACTCATCTATTAACGGCCTGTAGCATTTGCATATGCATTAGATTTGATGTCCCTAATTTTTTTCAGCTGCTGCTAATTCAGTGACTACGCAGACATGTATGCGTAGGTGGCCCACTGGCGACGGAGTATCGGTGCAGGACTTTACCCTGTCACAGACAACTTTCTCTCCCGCCCCTCACCAACCCCCCTCCCCCCACACACACACATTCTTTACATTAAATGTTATTCAGCTTTTTTTGTCCATCAAGATAACAACTGTCTGAAGTCTCCTCTCTGTCCAGCACCCACCCCCACCCCCACTCCCCCCTCTACTGTTAAAACCCTTTCGTGTTAGCTTTTATTCTACAAATATTCATTTGAGGGCATGAATGCTCGTCTTCTTCTGCGTCAATCTGTTACACACCTCTGTACTGTTGAACATGTTGTGAGTGACTTATATGCATGACCTTTTCCTACCCTGCCATTAAGGCAACCATATTGTATATTATAAGCTCAATGCTTCAAGTTGTTTGCTGTCAAAATTATGTAGTTTTTACCTCATGTTGTATGGTGTTGCCGTATGTAATATT
>NW_027126141.1:0-18139 GCF_037325665.1 Littorina saxatilis | reverse complement strand
ATAACAAATAAAGTAGATGTGTACTGCCGGGCAGTACATACCCCAAGCGAAGTCGTCCATCTGTGTGTACATGATTCTCTCTCTCTCTCTCTCTCTCTCTCTCTCTCTCTCTCTCTCTCTCTCTCTCTCTCTTAAAATGTGTCATCGATGACGTGTTTTCATACTTGCTAATGCGGCAGGCTAATCATGACGTCAAATTGAAACTTCTTGAAGTCTCTCAGAAAGGGACATGAAAACCATGTGGGGGTTACTGGTTTGGGCTGAAAAAAAACCCAACTCCACCTAAAATTCAAGCGCCTATGGGGCTGAATTATGCAGCATAAATTGTGAAACATCAGGATATCTCACACTTTCAATTCTGCCATCATGTCAAATCTGACAACAAACCTACCCACAAAATGTCATAAATATCGGTGTAGAATTGAGACTTAACGGTTTTTAACTGCCAAAAATAAGTTTTTTTTGACTGGAATAGTTTGTCTTGAAATTCAGTTTGGGACAACGGACCCACCCACTAAATTTCATAAAGATAGGTGAAAATTTAAATGTAACGGTTTTTAACTGCCAAAATTATGTTTTTCTTCTGGAAAAGTATGGAGTGAAAATCAGTTGGGGACAACGAACCTACCCACAAAATTTCATAAATATCGATGAAGAATTGAGATTTAACGGTTTTTAACTGCCAAAAATAAGGTTTTTTGTCTGGAAAAGTATGTCTTAAAATTCAGTTTGGGACAACGGACCCACCCACTAAATTTCATAAAGATAGGTGAAGAATTGAAATTTAACGTTTTTTAACTGCCAAAATTATGTCTTTCTTCTGGAAAAGTATAGAGTGAAAATCAGTTGGGGACAACGAACCTACCCACAAAATTTCATAAATATCGGTGAAGAATTGAAATTTAACGGTTTTTAACTGCCAAAATTATGTTTTTCTTCTGGAAAAGTATGGAGTGAAAATAAGTTGGGGACAACAAACCTACCTTTAAAATTTCATAAGAATCAGTGAAGAAATAGGATTTAACGATTTTTTAACAGCCTTGACACTGAACATTTGATAAATCATTGGTGATGTCATCATAACCCAGTCGTTGTAGTTGTCGTCGTAGTTGTTGGTGTTGTTGTCATGTTCGTTGTCGTGATTGTTGTTGTTCTCGTGTTGTTGTTTTTGTTGTTGTTGTTGTTGTTGTTGTTGTTGTTGTTGTTGTTGTTGTTGTTGTTGTTGTTGTTGTTGTTGTCGTCGTCGTCGTCGATGTCATTTGTTGTTGTTATCGTCGTCGTCGTCGTTGTCAGAGGTTATTTCTAAAGATTTCATTGATAGTCTTTGTTCTCGTCACCAAGACTTGCTAAGAACAAGCTTGGAACAGCAAGAGTTCCAAGAACAAGATTAGAACAACTCATTACATCATTACCAGTACGTCATTTGTATTTAGAACACACTTTAGAAAAAAACTCTTCAGCTACAAACCAGTCACCCTCACATTTCCGAGGTGTTTGTCTAAACCACTTACTGAAATGTTTTGAGGTTTAATGACCATACACATGTTGAACCGGTGAGTGTCTTCCGCTGCTTAATTCGCAAATAACTATTTTATTAAAGTCCGCTTGAAACGCTCAAAGATGAAATTCCATGTTAAAAAGTGACAAAAGTTTCACATTTTCCCGTTGTAACAGCTTCCGATGATATTATATGAAAATTCTGATCCTCTGAGAGGATTCCCCGAAACAAAATCAGTTTGTACGCCTAATTTTAATAGAATTGTCCAAACAGTGTCGCTAATATTGTGCTAAAAGATGAATTCTAGAAAAATGTTCACAGACAGACACCACTTGGCAAAAAAATTTTCAGTGCTGGGAGATGAAAAAAAAAACTACTTCGCTACGCGCGGGCTCCGCCCGCGCTCCGCTTGGATAATTATGTAACATACCTCCCCTTCCCTTCTTCCCTCTTGCTTCCACACCAATCGGCTTCAACCCAACCCCCCCCCCCCCCCCCCCCCCCTCCCGCCTTAACAGTTATGAACCTCGTTCGAATATGGTAGGGTTTCCGAAGGAATAATGTATCATGAAGTTCTTGTTAACCCGGATGATCTAAAGCGTCTGTAAAACAGTGCGACTTGTCAGTCGTTTTGACTCTTTGCTAGCTCATTTAGACCCCCACCCCCCACAACCCCGCTCCCCTCCACTCCCCTGTCTGTGATATGAATTTTCATGTGTGTGCCGAATGGAAGCCGTTCTGTTTCCTGTCGACGGCTCGGCGCATTCTTCTGAAAAGTGCTTATTTCCCCGACTTTAACACTTTGCTCATTTTCCCCCTTTGCTGCGGAAATTTAAAGAGCCTGTGCCGTCAAAATTAATTTGTTGTGAAATTGTTAATGAAAGTTGCGCGTTCTGAGGGAATGGGTTTGTGCCGTAGAAAGGGAAGGTATTGTGACTTCGGGAGTGATTTTGGGAGATTTCTGTGGTTAGGGGCTGAAGTGGGGTGGGAGTGAGATGCATTGCGAGAGGGGGAGAGGAGGTGGGGGCGGGGAGGGGAGAGGGCCGGGAGGGGGAGGATGGCGAGGGAAAATGGGAAAGAGGGAGAAAGAGACAGAGACGGAAAGAGAAAATTATCTTTTATAACGTGCCCGAAATGACGTAGATGCTGTTTCATTTTTTAAACAAGATGTGTATTTCTACATCCATGCATTCTTCTGAGTAACATCATTTCTGAATTAGAAACTCTTAAAATGCCTAAGCTGCATTCCTGGTTTGACCAGAAACAGTGGGGAACCTGCGTGGAAATGTGAAACTGAGCCCAGATAAAAAAAAAAAAACGCTCGCGCTGGACCCGAGTACTCTTCAGACTGGCTCGCTCCCCCAGTATGAAAGTTTTTGTCTTGTGCACGTGGATTTAGAAAAAAAAAATAAAAAAAATATTATTTATTTATTTTACACAATAAAAAAAATTATTATAGTAAAATAAAACATCAAAACGTTCATAATAAACAATAGTAAACAAGAATTTAACAAAAAAACAAAACAAAAACAGAGACTGCCCATGCCGGAAATCGAACCCGGATCACTCTGGCCATAGGCGGACGTGCTTACCACCAAGCCACCAACTCTGACATTTCTGTCAGTGAAATTAAGGCTATTGACCGCTGGCTGGCTGTTCTATGAGGCTGCCTGGCTGGCTGTTGCTCCGTTTGAATTCGTCCTACGCCAAGTCGTTTTTGTGGTTTATTTCGCATTTAGGTCCCAGGTAACATTATGAAGTTTTAATACGATCAATCGGACCTATTATCAAGTTAGTGTATCAACTTTTGAACGAACTGCGCCCAGTAGTTTCCCAGCAATAAGCTGTTAAGTCGAGACAGACAGACAGACAGACAGACAGACACACAATTAAAGTCTGCTGAGCCCAAGTACTAGCGTACTCGGGGATAATGCTCATAGCAATGGTAGTGCGAGCGAGCCTTTAAAAGAACGGGATGGAAATATTTCTAGTTTTCTCTTGTCATTCCCAAGCTTGCCTATGTTTGCCGAAAGACAACGGGTGAATAATGCGGTAATTTTCTCGGCTCCTCATTTTGCAAGAGCTGGGGGGATAAAGGGGGGGTGGGGGTGGATGGGTAGATGAGGTTAGAGAGGGAGGAAGGGTGGGGGGGGGGGGGTGTTGAGGGCGAGAACATGAAGGAGAGTGCAGAAGGAATGAAGGTGCTGTTGACGGGGGGAGGGGGGGGGGGTGCAGAGAAAGAGTGAGGGGGATTGAAGGAAGGAGCATGGAAGAGAATGTAACAAAAAAAAGGGGGGGGTTGCGCGGAGATAGGGAGGGGGGCTGTTAAGGGGGGGTGGGGGAGGGGGAGAGAATGACAATTGCCTATTGGTATAAGCCTGGCGGCAAGTGACAGAGCGGGATAAGGAACGAGGTAGCGAACAAAGGTTAGCGCTTATTCATAGGGCACTATATCGGGGGATTGCACTTTTTCATTTCACTCCTTGTTTGAAGTTTGTCGCGGGACCGGACCAGATTTATCGCGGGATTTTGCTAATGAGGGCCCAGGGGCTGAATCTGAGCGGAATTGTTGAATCCGATACGCGAGCTGTTGTTTCTGTTTCCTTCCCTGTGTGCACTGACTCGCTGCAGTCTCTATTCCCGTCGCTAGGATTGTCTCAAGTGAAGAAAATGGAAATGTAGCTGCGCTTGTTGTACATTTGAAGCGCTTCAGTGGCGATCTTCGATCTCAGTCATTTGTCACTAACATTATTACATGATCTCAGAAAGAAAGGGACGTCAGCGCTATAAATAGAATTCGCCATGACAGTGCAATAAGAGTAAGTGCGAGTTATACGGAACCAGTCTCCTGGCACCTGAGAGAATAACAAGCATTGAAATAACCAAGCGCCTTTTTTACTCACATAATATGCATTGCAGTATATGTGTTGTAGCTGAAAGCGATTATGTTTCAGTCTCACAGTCTGTTTCTGATTTTCACAACATCGTTGATAGTTTTTAACGAGGATATTCAGTGATTGGAAGTTTGTCAAACCCATAATTATTGGACTTTGTGCTCATAGGCTCATCTTCTTCTTTTCTCCCTCTTTTCTCTCTCGTTTTTCCCCCCTTTTTTTTTTTTTTTTTTTTTTTCTCTCTCTCTCTCTCTCTCTCTTTTTCTCGACATAATATCTGCTCTTCGGCGTATATGTCATGATGCGTATGCTGTTCAACCACCACGCACAGGCTGCAAATACGGACCAAGGGAGGCAATTCAGTTTCTTCATTCTCGCGACCAGTGGCAATATCGAGTGTGTTGCAGGTTTCATAAAGCTATGAACGAGCTAGTTAACGAAACAGCTATAATACTCGTGATTTACGAAGTATGCTCCGCTATTTTTCTTCACGAAAAACAACATCTTGCACTCGCTTGCTTGAGTACTTTCTTTTCGTGAAGCTGGGTAGGAGCTATTTCGCGATCATGATTATCTTCTGAGTTAAGAATGAATTCCCGCCGCTAATTTTCCGTCACACACACTCACACACACACACACACACACACACACACACACACACACACACACACACACACACACAGCGTATTAGTAAATGTTGTAAAGGAAAGGTTCCAGGTGTCTTACTCTTCGATGTGTCTTTCAAGTTCGAGAAACCAATTCCTCCAACAAATCTGTCGTAACCCATGAAAGACATCAAATAAACCACGAATAAAAGAAGTAGCTTTGTGAAATCAATTCAACAACGGCCGCTACAGTTCAGTATTCAAACAAATGCAAATTCTTGCTCCGGTAAAAAGAAACTTTCTTTATAATAATATCTCTATATAAACTAAGCTTTTTATATCGCAAACAGGAAGTTTCGTTATCCATACGCGCCATCAAAACCTGAAGTTAATGTTCTTCCATTGTTGTAAAGATTATGCACGTAGATCATGGCAGTTTCAACAAATTATACTTGAACAGCTGCTGTGGCTCTTTTCACATGAAATGCGCACGCGATCCGTTTCAAAGAAGGGCTTCCAACATTTTCAGGGAAGGAATCTTATTAATCTCTATTACCTGCGGGTCGACAGCTTGTCGTTTCTGTGTGAAGTTTTGGTTGTATTTTGTGCTTGGATCTTTGCTGTGGAGGGGTAAACACATTGTCTGTTGGTTCCAATTACGTATTTACGAAAGCGAGGATGCGGCTGAAGCATAGGGAAGTGTTTGCGAGAAACCTGACAGAACAATGCAGAAGAAATTGTGTAAGGTCCGTTTTGAAAACCACACGCTGAAAAGTTATGTATGTGCATTCTCTGGTGTGTTTTTCATCTCTCTCTCTCTCTCTCTCTCTCTCTCTCTCTCTCTCTCTCTCTCTCTCTCTCTCTCTCTCTGTAAACACACGCACGCACACACACACACACACACACACACACACACACACACAATGCGCGCGCGCCTTCCTGCGTTTTTGATTCGCGTGCTGCTTATTTTCAGAAACAAGATCCGTATTTCACGTGTATTATTATGGTTGGTCTGTCCGTCTATCTGTCTGGCTGTTTGTTCGTCTGTCTCGTGCTGGTTACCTTTCTGTTTGTCTGCATGGGTGTCTGCCCGTCGGTCTCGTGCTGTTTATCTGACTTGCTTGGTATCTGTACTTCTGTCTCGTTCTGATGAGTTGAGGTCTGTATAGAGGTCTGTCCGTGTGGTTCTATCCAGGTGGCTTGCTTGCTTGCTTGCTGGCTGGCCGGCTGGCTAGCTGGAGGTCTGTCCGTGTTTTTCTATCCAGGTGGCTTGCTTGCTTGCTTGCTGGCTGGCCGGCTGGCTAGCTGGAGGTCTGTCCGTGTTTTTCTATCCAGGTGGCTTGCTTGCTTGCTGGCTTGCTTGCTGGCTGGCTGGAGGTCTGTCCGTGTTTTTCTATCCAGGTGGCTTGCTTGCTGGCTGGCTGGCTGGCTGGCTGGCTGGCTGGCTGGCTATGGTTTGCATGCCGTTTCCCAGCGTGTCTCCTTTGTCTTTCATTATCCGTGTCTGTCTGTCGGTCTGGAATGATTGATTTGTTAGTTCCATGTTAATGGAGTCAGTCCTTGTAATGAACGTTCTTGTGTTTTGTTTCAGAAGCAGGCGAGGCGGGAAGCAAAGTGCACTCCACTGCAGAGGGCAAAGAGAGGTAACTGGAATCTAGTGATGATGATAATGACTACCTGTACATTCAATGTATTTGAAGTCGATAACCTCCTTGCAAAGTGAAACTGACATTTGGGAATAATAATAATGATAATAATAATGAGAGTTTATATAGCGCGAACCACAGTGAACTGTGCTCTCCGCGCTTTAGTTTTCGTCAAAAAGAAACTATGTCTGTCGGACCTTTTTTCTGACCTTGTTTGTCTTCAAAACAATTATATTAATACAATGTATAAGACAAAGAAGGAAACGAAAAAGAAGAGGGATCTTTCTATCGCGCATATCCTACAAATGTTCAAAACGCTTTACAAAACAAGAAAATACAAAATATATATGTACACAAATAGACAGATCTGTATATTTTTCTTCTGTTTCGTTGTCATCTACCATGGTCGAAGTGAGTGCTCGTTATTGTATGCCTCGGATCGATTGTATAATTATTCAGCCGTGTAACTGATAAATAATTATCATAAACTGCTTGGGTTTCGTGTGGTAGTTTGGTTAGCTTAAAGCAACAGCTTGTATCTCTCTCTCTACCAGCTTGTATTTATAATTACCTGCATAGTATGCATTTGATTTAATGAATAACCACATATGTATGCTCTTCATGCCTCATCTTCATCATCATTATCATCATCGTCATCATCATCATCGTCATCTTTATTATCACGTGCTGAAGTTTTCCGACCTCCTTTTGTTGGTTAACTTTTTAACTTTAAATATTTAATTTTTTAATTATATAATTGTGTGTCTATGCTTCCCAAGGACAGATTGTAAGAAAAGGCGTAGCCTTAAATCTTAATCCTTGTTAAATAAAGTTCAATTCAATTCTCTCTTTCTCTCACTCGCTCTCTCTCACCCTCTCTCTCACCCTCTCTCTCTCTCTCTCCCTCCCTCTCTCTCTCTCTCTCTCTCTCTCTCTCTCTCTCTCTCTCTCTCTCTCTCTCTCTCTCTCTCTCTCTCTCTTTTATGTGTTTTGAGTTTGTTCTCTCTCTTTCTCTCTCTCTCTCTCTCTCTCTCTCTCTCTCTCTCTCTCTCTCTCTCTCTCTCTCTCTCTCTCTCTCTCTCTCTCTCTCATGAAGTCCGTTCGTTCGTTCTCTCTCTCTCTCTCTCTCTCTCTCTCTCTCTCTCTCTCTCTCTCTCTCTCTCTCTCTCTCTCTCTCTTTATCTCTCTCTGGACCGGCACGGTTGGCCTAGTAGTAAGGCGTCCGCCCCGTGATCGGGAGGTAGTGGGTTCGAACCCCGGCCGGGTCATACCTAAGACTTTAAAATTGGCGATCTAGTGGCTGCTCCGCCTGGCGTCTGGCATTATGGGGTTAGTGCTACTGCTAGGACTGGTTGGTCCGGTGTCAGAATAATGTGACTGGGTGAGACATGAAGCCTGTGCTGCAACTTCTGTCTTGTGTGTGGCGCACGTTAACTGTCAAAGCAGCACCGCCCTGATGTGGCCCTTCGTGGTGGACTGGGCGTTAAGCAAACAAACAAAAATCTCTCTCTCTCTCTCTCTCTCTCTCTCTCTCTCTCTCTCTCTCTCTCTCTCTCTCTCTCTCTCTCTCTCTCTCTCTCTCTCTCTCTCTCTCTCTCTCGTATGAAAAATCCCACTGAACTTGTCAAATCCAGGTGCACGGAGCCCCTGGGGCTTTTAGTCATACCTCAGGCAGCTATCCGTTAGAAGAACTACCAAGTTTCATTGACTTGCACCCAAAGAGTTGAGAACTGCGATTTTTTTACGAATTAATTTCGTACTCGGACCCGGCTGGTCTTGGCCTATTTTTTTTTTTTATCTAAAGTTAGATCAGGTAGATCACCACATGCACATCATGCACAACTGAAAAGACACGTCACTAGCAAACTATGTCAGACGTCATCATGAGTTTGTGTAAAACAAAATGGAGGCCGGAATCACTCAGTTGAATCGAACTCCGACCAAACACCACGTAATAACTAGGTTAATTTATGCACTCGCGTGAACAAGAAACTGTCGAGCTTCACAGATGTCGTCGTTGGGTAGTTTTGGGTTTGTTTTACTACCATTGGAGGATTTTTGAACTGTAAATGCACTCAGCTGCAACAAAAACGCAAAACGAAGGCTGTGAGCTGCACTGTGCCTTTAAATCTTCATTGTTAAATAAAGTTCATCTCTGTCTCTGTCTCTCTCTCTCTCTCTTTCTCTCTCTCTCTCTCTCTCTCTCTCTCACACACGTCTCTCTGTCTGTCTGTCTCTCCCTCCCTCTCTCTTCTTCCTCTCTTCTCCCTCTCTTCTCCCCCCCCCCCTCCTCCTCCACCTCCTACCTCTCAATTCCAAGTCCAGAAAAGAAGAAACTTTTCTCCTTTCTATCCATTTACGATCAAACCGAGGGATCGTGGCCCGGGTGTTGTAAGTTATTGGTGTCGGTTTTAAAAAGAGCATTAATCACCCCCTCTCTCTCTCTCTTCTCTCTTCTCTCTGCCTGTGATTCGATCTGCTCCTTCTGTCTTCGGGCCAAACCCTCTCGCCTGGCGGGGCTGGGATGAATGTTTAAAATGTGGACGCCCATATCAGAAGCATACAGATGGCGGCATTAGGGCAAGCCATGGTGGCGCACCACTTTAAATGGAAATGATTTGAGCCGCAGATCCCAAGAAACTTGTGTTTTTCTTCGTCGACATCTTCTTGGGTTTTGCTTTTGCTTTGCTGTTGCTTTTTTTTTTTCTTTTTTTTTTCCCCCTTCCCTTGGTTGTCTTGTGGATTTTGGTGCCGTTACTTGTTTTTATGTGAGTGTGTGTCTTAGTGCCATTGATTTTATTTCTCCATTTTCCCCTTGGCTTTTTTTTTTTTTTTTTTTTTTTTTTTTTTTTAAGGAAGATCGTGGGACGTTTCGAAACGGCATTACCATGCTTCGGACGACGCTCGGCAGATAAAATATCCCGGTGTTCTTATTTGAAGTATTCGATTTGATTCGATTCTGTTTTCTTCTTCGCTTCTTTAAAGCATGAGAGGTGCGGAGTGCATCTATAGAACAGCAGGACATAAACATTGTGTAATCAGGCATTTCATGCAGAGCAGGCGCTTTTGAATTAAACATTAAAAGACGCTGACGAGTGGAATGAGATATGTCTCCGAAATCCTTCTTCTTCTTCGTGAGGGTAATGGGGTGGGGGGGAGATGGGGTGTAGGACGGGGAGGAGTGATGTCTCTGCTTTAACCACCCCCCCCCACCCCCCCTCCAAAGAAAAAAGAAGAAGAAGAAGAAAGGACAAAAAGTTAATGTCAGAAATGGGATACAAATTTCGTATTTGTGTTTTCCATGAAAGAATTGTGTAGGACTGCACCAAGTATGGATGGAAAGCTTATTTGAATTATTATTTCGCCTCTACGTGATTGAGAGGTTATGTTACCATATTGCCTTGCATTAACCCAAAATGGCCAACATAACCCCCTCACACACACACACGCACTCACACACACACACGCGCACACACGCACACACACACACACACACACGCACAGACAGACAGACAGACAGACACACACACACACACACACACACACACAGAACTTTAACAGAAATAGAAGCAGAAAGATTGTACTTGTATGAGATTCTTTGTCACAAAATCGACTTAATTTTTCCAAATGCCAAGCCCTCAAACCCCTCTCCCTCCCTTACCCCACCCAAAACTCTCCACCACCCTCCACCCGTTAAAAAAAATAATTAAAAAAGGCAAAGAAAATAAGGTCCCGACAGAAACAATGTGTCTGAATTGAAAGAATGTTTTCTCCTTTGTGAACTGTGTGAAGAGAGATGCCCGTCTTTGATGATTCAGAGGCAGAGGAATGTTACAGCTAGATTGTATTGTGAATAAACATGACTTTTTGTTCAACTCTCTTTTCTTTGTCTCTCGTTTCAGCACTGGGGATGCTGCAAAGATTGAGGTAAGAGCACAACTTTGCATCTGTTGGAGTGCAGGAAGCCTGACAAATGCGCATGTGTGCGCATTACGTGAATCGGATGAATTAATAATACATTTGTACAATGTTTTTTGATTTCCTCTAGAAAATGTTGTTGTGGTATCTCTTTGTCTGCCTGAAGCACAGACGGGCGTCAGACTGGCGTTTTGTTTTTCTGTGATCTGTTGGACATATTCCAAAACTCAACTGTCTGGCTGCTTCCGGTGTAGAATATGAATTGTATGATGTATTGATACCGCAGATTTATTTATTTATTTATTAAGGAGATTTCCATAGCGCATAACTAAAAGCACTATGCGCTTTACATTATCACTAGGTATCGCTTGACTTTAGTGTCAGTTACGAAATTAATTCTTCAAAATGTGCTCCCTGCATAGAAGGAAGTTGATGTTTGGTATGTGTGTACCTGGAGGGATATAGTCTAATCCCTTGACAGATAAGGGATATAGTCTAATCCCTTGACAGATAAGGGATATAGTCTAATCCCTTGACAGATAAAGGATATAGTCTAATCCCTTGACAGATAAGGGATATAGTCTAATCCCTTGACAGATAAAGGATATAGTCTAATCCCTTGACAGATAAGGGATATAGTCTAATCCCTTGACAGATAAGGGATATAGTCTAATCCCTTGACAGATAAGGGATATAGTCTAATCCCTTGACAGATAAGGGATATAGTCTAATCCCTTGACAGATAAGGGATATAGTCTAATCCCTTGACAGATAAAGGATATAGTCTAATCCCTTGACAGATAAGGGATATAGTCTAATCCCTTGGCAGATAAGGGATATAGTCTAATCCCTTGACAGATAAGGGATATAGTCTAATCCCTTGACAGATCTTAACAGATATGCATGATCGTTTAGGCCAAAAAAACCAATAGGTGTGGTTACGGTAACATAGCCTAAACAAATAGGGTAGGAAGGTAGGCAATTTTTTTTTTAATCTTTTTTTTAATGTGTACAAATTAAACCTACTTGACAGGGAAATAAGTGTGCGACTCGGGCGCTTTCACTTTCATTGCGTTTTCTGCACTCGTTTACTTGTTTTTTGGGGTATTTTTTTGACAAATGTAATAAAAAGTTAAAGGGTTGGCCCCCAAAAATAGGGTAGGTCGGGTTACCGTAACCACACCTATTTCTTTTTAGGCCTTATGCGGTAAGGAATGCATGTTTAAGAGTCCGAGTTCTGAAAACTCCCAAACCTGCCTTTCATACTTGAAATAATGATTTTTTTTCGAATCGTTATCGGCTGTTATAATCTCTTCTTCACTGTCTTGCTTTCCAATAGTGTTGTCCTCCATGCTTGCTCCGTTTAATTGTGTCTCCAATACCTCTACCTTTTCAGGCGTTAGAGTCTTCCTCCTTTTGAGGGAATTACTCCCTGTGAACCTCTAAAGGTGTTCATGTTGAAAATGAAAAATGGACACATCAAATTGATTTCAAAGTTGAACACAATACTCCCCATGTGTAAATCAGTGTTCCTTCTTCTCTTGCATCAGGGTTAAGAAGCACTGATAAAATCTTCTAAAATTAATTTGGTATTACGTAGTTTAAATTTGGTAGGCTTTATTTACATCAGGGTTAAGAAGCACTGATAACATCTTCTAAATTTAGTCTTAGTTTAAATGTTTAAATTTGGTGGTAGGCTTTATTTACATCAGGGTTAAGAAACACTGATAACATCTTCTAAATTTAGTCTTAGTTTAAATGTTTAAATTTGGTAGGCTTTATTTACATCAGGGTTAAGAAGCACTGATAACATCTTCTAAATTTAGTCTTAGTTTAAATGTTTAAATTTGGTGGTAGGCTTTATTTACATCAGGGTTAAGAAACACTGGTTAGCAGTGGTTAGCGCATCGGGCTGCGGGCCGGTGTAAAATTACTCCCACGAGATTTTTACTCCGGAGTAAACATTTCGTACGAAAAACTTACTCCCTTTGCGAAAAAAGCACTCCCCCATTGCACGAGAAAATTACTCCCCAAGACAGGTGAGTTCCGAGTAAACATTTCGTACAAAAATGTTACTCCCCTGACGAATAAATAACGAATAAATTACTTCACCCCAACACGAGCAATTTAACTTCCCATGCCAGGTGTACGAAATGTTTACTCCCTTGTCCCCTGTTAGTCTTGGTGGTGGAAGGAGGGTAGCGCGACATTCGATCGTGTGCGCGAGATCACTTATTGGCATTATCCCTTCGCCCGCATCGTACGAGATTTTTACTGGAAGTAAAAAAAATGGGGAGTACGTATTTCGTGGAGGGAGTAATTTTTTCGTGCCTTGGGGAGTTCTTTTCTCGTACGAAAAGTGTACTCGGAGTAAGAATTTCGTACGAAATATTTACTCCGGAGTAAATTTTTCGTGGAGTAAAAATTTCGTGTTACACCGGGAGGTCGTGGGTTCGAATCCCATCAGGGTCATGTGGGTTTTTCGGGCTACGGTCGGCTCCTACCCAGAGTGGAAGTGCTATATGGTTCCTATGGGAAGGCTGGGATCACACAGCCGAGTGTCATTCACTTAACGAATGCGACTTTGAGGGTGCTCAGGTTCTGTATACCTGACCAACACAGCAGGTGCGGCAGTTCTCGGGCCTGGTTGATGCCAGGATATATTATGACAGTAACTTGAGTAAGCGTAGAATGCTGCCCTGTCACGTAGTCTCAAACCAAATTGGAAATCCAAAGCATCATCATTATAATCATCCTCATCTCATTAATCATCCAAAATATAAATTGTCCTTGCTCTTGTGGCCCTTCATGCCCGGAGCTTTCATGGTGACCTTGGTCTCAGTGTTCCTGTTCGATCCTTCCCTGAATAGTAGTTCTGCTGTCAGTCTTCAACGTGTGACGTTCTGGGGGGTCGACGGAGGGACGTGGTGGCGGTCTGCTCTCTGGAGGGAACGCTCACTCAGTCTGGCTCCGCGACTTAAAGGGCTGCGTCCGTTAGCTCGGGACAGACCCTCTACTGAACACCGTCGAAGTGACTCAGCAGAAGTGCAGTGTCATCTTCCGAGGGTAGTCTACCGCAGCGACCCGACATCCCCCCCTGGAGCGTCTGTAAAATCGACAAGTCTGGCAGCGGAACGAAATTCAGAGGTGGTTGGAGCAGTGAGTGCAGGGACGGGGCGGTGTGAGAGCACAACTTGACAAGCAACAGGTGTAAAGACAACAACAACAACAACAACAACAACAACAACAACAACAACAACAACAACAACAAAAACACTGATAACATCTTCTAAATTTGGTCTTAGTTTAAATTTGGTAGGCTTTATTTACATCAGGGTTAAGAAGCACTGATACAATCTTCTAAATTTGGTCTTAGTTTATATTTGGTAGGCTTTATTTACATCAGGGTTAAGAAGCACTGATAAAATCTAAATTTGGTCTTAGTTTAAATTTGGTAGGCTTTATTTACATCAGGGTTAAGAAGCACTGATACAATCTTCTAAATTTGGTCTTAGTTTATATTTGGTAGGCCTTATATCCTCCGTTTTGACCATTGTCAATACTCATGTCTGCCTTGTGTCTCCAGGACGGCCAGGCAGCAGAGAGTCCTCTCAGCATCGCAGCCGACGAGCTGGAAGACCAGGCCCTGGAGGACGCCTACCATCACACCAGGCCTGCCAGGGACGACGACGAGCCCATGGAGGAGCAAGGAGTTGCCAACAGAGAGGAGGATGAAGAGGAGGAGGACTGGGAACTGGAGGGAGGAGGGGAGGACATGGCGGACGTGTTGTTCCCCGAGGTGGAGCAGGATAGAATGGAGCTGCTGGAGCTTGAGATGCGGGCCAGAGCCATCAAAGCCATGCTGGCCCTGCACGAACAGCGCGAGAAGGACCAGAAGAGTCGCATGAAGAAGAAATAGATGTCATAGAGACAAGATAGACGTTGGTACCATGCGTTCTTAAGTCAGAGAGAGAGAGAGAGAGAGGAAGAGGGAGGGAGAGAGAAAGAGGGGGAGGGAGAGTGATAAGGAGTGAGAAAGGGAGAGAGAGGAAGAGGGATGGAGAGAGAAAGAGGGGGAGGGAGAGTGATAAGGAGGGAGAAAGGGAGAGAGAGAGGAAGAGGGGGAGAGAGAGTGATAAGGAGTGAGAAAGGGAGAGAGAGAGAGAGAGAGAAAGAGGGGGAGGGAGAGTGATAAGGAATGAGAAAGGGAGAGAGAGAGGAAGAGGGGGAGGGAGGGTGATAAGGAGTGAGAAAGGGAGAGAGGAAGAGGGAGGGAGAGAGGAAGAGGGGGAGGGAGACTGATAAGGAGTGAGAAAGGGAGAGAGAGAAAGAGGGGGAGGGAGAGTGATAAGGAGTGAGAAAGGAAGAGGGGGAGGGAGAGTGATAAGGAGTGAGAAAGGGAGAGGGAGGAAGAGGCGGAAGGAGAGTGATAAGGAGTGAGAAAGGGAGAGAGAGAGAAAGAGGGGGAGGGAGAGTGATAAGGAGTGAGAAAGGGAGAGAGAGAGAGGGGGAGGGAGAGTGATAAGGAGGGAGAAAGGGAGAGAGAAAGAAAGAGGGGGAGGGAGAGTGATAAGGAATGAGAAAGGGAGAGAGAGAGAGAGGAAGAGGGGGAGGGAGAGTGATAAGGAGTGAGAAAGGGAGAGGGAGGAAGAGGGGGAGGGAGAGTGATAAGGAGTGAGAAAGGGAGAGAGAGAGAGACAGTCATGCGTGAGAGAATGGGAGAGTTATAGAGGGAGAGAGAGAGATGTGGAAGAGAGGGAGTGAGTGAGAGAGGGGGAGAGTGATAGAGAGAGGCAGAGAGAGAGAGAGAGAGAGATGGCTTTAATTCAAAATTGGGGGATGAGAAGCTAGGAATCCGGGGCTGGGGCACACGAAGCGAAACTGGGTGCCACCGAAATGGACGACCCCGCGGCTGCGTACCATCCGATTGGGTGGCACCCTGTTTTGCTTCGGGCACCTCCGCCCACGACCATAACTAGTCGTTCTGGCATTTCACTAAAGGAAAGAGAGTTAGATAGAGCGGGAGATGCTGGTAGGTAACGAAGCTGTGAAGAGAATTTTAAAGGAGAGATGAGAGCCACAATTTTGAAAGTCAAACTTCACTCCACCAAGAGCAGAAGAAAGACTGCTTAGAGCAGTCAACACACTAACGCACAACATAGGTGCTATCATGAGATGATCAGAAAAAGACAACGGTGTCTATTGTTGTTGTTTGTTTATTTTTCTTTGTTGGCTCACGTAAGTGTAGCCTATGCGATCGTAACTTTGTCTGTCTGTGCGTGCGTGCGTATGTGCGTGCGTGTGTATGTCTGTGGTAGAAACTCTAACATTTGAAGACGTCACATTACAATGACGTCACATTATGACGTAAGAGGGTTAGACGTCACGCGAAGGAAGTACTGAAAGTCTCGGTCATTATTATTTTGAGCGGGCCGAGACTAGTTGGCCGTCGTGTCCCTGTAAGTAGGCTACATGCAGACAGACAGATCTAGTTCTAGTGTCTCGCTTTCTTGCACAGTTTCACCTATGCTCTTTCTGTGTGTGTGTGTGTGTGTGTGTGTGTGTGTGTGTGTGTGTGTGTGTGTGTGTGTGTGTGTGTGTGTGTTACTGTTTGTCGATTTCTTACGTGAGCCTTGATGGCTTCGCCTCTCGTTTGTGTAATGGCGTCTGATTGTTTCTTCGTTTGGTTGACTGAGGAAAAAGAGGAATCTTATGTATTTTGGGTGGATTTATAATCAAATGTGAAACAGGCAGCAAGGTTCAGTGTGTGAAACTCTCATCTCACGTTTTTGTTGTATTTATGTGAACATTTGTATCATTTCTTTGTTGCAATAAAACATTAAAAAACAATCTTTGACATGTTTTGAGGGCGGTTTTATTGAAGTCTTCTTATCTGTTTCATTCAAATAAAGTTCAGTTTTGCAATATGAAAAAGTGTGTTCGTGTTTTGCTGTTCCTTTGACAAGTGAATATTTAAGCCAGTTGCTCTGTGTGTGTGTGTGTGTTAACTTCTTTTAGTCAAACGAGGAAATAATTGTATGCATAACATTTTTTGACGCTTACACGAAGTGAAAAACTACACAAGAAATTTCAGCGAAAACCAGTAAGGGTCACCAAGCAGAACACAAAAGCGACTCGTGAGTAAAGGGACGTAATCGCACAGAGAAGAAAAGTAAAATAACCAAACGATTTTTGTGTGGTACTCTCCCCTCTCGCGATGACTGTTCCGCTGTGTCTATTTGCGGCTGCGCATAGCCAGTCTTGTCTTTTTTTCTCAGTCTGTTTCCTTGCCTTTAATGCCGATAAGACGAAACGTGTTCATGAGTATAACTGACCAAGTCAGCGTGTGCATACTTTGTTCACATTTACAGAATTAAAAGTGGACTAAGTTAAAATGACTGACCGCAAAACACATACAAACACACACACACACACGCACGAACGCATACACACACACACACACACACACACACAGGTAAACAGGTGGTGACTGTCACATAAGACGTGTTAATGGGTATGCACATACTTTCTGTTCATCGCGAATTCCTTGCTAATGAAACATGCATACTGATGAACTGGGGGCCCGGTAGCTCAGTTGGTAGAGCACTGGACTTGTGATCGAAAGGTCGCAGGTTCGAATTCGGGCCGGGACGGACACGGGTCAACTTTATGTGCAGACCCAGAGACGGAAGCCATGTCCCACCCCCGTGTCATCACAATGGCACGTAAAAGACCTTGGTCATTCTGCCATAAGTGCAGGTGGCTGAATACACCTAAACACGCAGACACCTGGGTAGCGCGACTCCGTTGCTGCTAGCTTTCCACTGGGAGGAAGCGACCCGAATTTCCCAGCGATGGGACAATAAAGTAATGAAAATGAAATGAATTAGTTCACCTGAGTTTTGAGCGATAGTTCACGAGGTTGTGTTTTTCTGTAATTTTTTGGTTGTCATACGAGCAAAAAGATATAATTTTCATTTTATCTCACTCAATATTATTCCTAGAAGAAACGTACATTTAGTCTGCTCCAATTTTGAGTCAGACATTTGCAAGTACACAGTCTTCCTGTGCCTCTCATGTTTTTATAAAACGCTTACCGTTAGAACTTTGCTGCAAATAAAACATTTGTTGAATTTAATCAATAACCTGTTGATACAGTATGAAAACACCCACCAAACACTTTTGCCAGGTTTAGGAACCGATTTTGTGAAAGCATTGTCATTACATGTACTTTTCACAGCAATACGACGCCGAGCGAGTGTCAACCTAAGGGAGGCAATTTGGCAAATCTCGTCTCTGTTCTGCTAGACTAGTTTTGTCTCCCTTGCATTACCGGCAAGTTCGGGATTTCCTGCTCTTGTTGTGTGTTGCTTAGCGGCGTGTCTTCGAGTGTCTACGGCTCTGTCTGTCTGTCTGTCTGTCTGTCTGTCTGTCTGTTCCATGTACATGTATCAGATACCTGGCCGGCTAATCAGGTTTTATTTCAATCGTATGTGTGCAACTTAAATGTGCAATAAGTGTCCAGCTTTAAACAAAATACGAAAACTTACACACGGTTAAAAAAAGATGCGTGCGTAC
>NW_027126140.1:0-19804 GCF_037325665.1 Littorina saxatilis | reverse complement strand
TCTGTCTTTTGATCATTCATTGCTAACCCTGAAAATTTTGAAAACTGAGTTATTAGATGTAATACGTTTCTTAGGTCTTTCTCATCTTGTAGGAAGAAACTAATGTCGTCAGCATACATAAGTAGTTTAAGAATTTCACCATGTCTATCAGAATTCCTTGGCAGTTTAATCCCTTTAACATCTTGATCTGCACGGATTTTGATTGCTAACACTTCGAGGGCCAGAACAAAGGCTAATGGTGAAAATGGACATCCTTGTCTTATTCCAGCATCACATGGGAATGGACTCGAGATCCATCCCATGTAATTAATACTACTCTCTGTATTTTTTGTTAAAGTATCCACCCACCTAATAAAATGTTCACCAAATCCGAACTTTTGGAACGCCCAGAGCATATATTCTTTAGATATCGTGTCAAAAGCAGCTCTGTAGTCTAGCGCCATTAAAATACCTGGTTGATTACTGTTATTCATATATTCAATGACGTCATCAATCATTCTAATAACAGTGCTGGAATTTCTTTTTTTTAAAAACCCAACTTGATCTTCACTTATTAAGTAATTGACGACTTGATTTAATCTGTTTGCAAGGCATTTCGCTAATAGTTTATAGTCGGTGTTCGTTACAGATATAGGACGCCAGTTATTTAGGTGCTCTCGTTTCAACCCCTTTCCTTTGTGTATCAGTGTGATTGCTGCTCGCTTCTGGGATACAGATAGTTCCCCTTTTTCAAAGGCTGACCAAAAAGAGGATAATAACATTTTGTTTATATTACTCCAAAAGAACTTTATGAAATTGGTTGTTATTCCATCCAATCCTGGAGCAGAATTACTTCGCATTCCCTTAAGTGCAATAAGGAGTTCTTTTTCTGTAATTTCTTGATCAATACTGCCCTTTTGCTCCTCTGATAATTTTGGGATGTCAGTGTTTTTTAAAAATTCGTCCCCAAGAAAGTTATTAAAATTGGTGTTTTTAGTGTATCTGTTAGTAAAGAAGCGGGTTTGTTCCTTTAATATTTCAGACTGACTTGTAATAAATTCATTCTCTGTTATTTCTATTCTATCTAGTATCTTATTTTTTGCGTGAGCTTTCTCTAAGTTTAGGAAATAACGCGTGTTTTTCTCACCCTCCTCAATGAATTTTATCCTAGATCTAATTTGTGCCCCTTTAGCTTCTTGTATTGTAAATAGTTCTAGCTCCTGCTTGATGTGCTCTCGCTTAGTCACCAGTCTGGCGTTACTGGGGTCCAGAGCCAAAAGTCTGTCCGTTTCATTTAACTGCTGTTGTAAAAGGGTGTGTTTGTTTATACTGAGAGTTTTCTTTTCTCTAGAATACGTTATACACATCTCTCTTATTTTTATTTTACATATATCCCATCTTATTTGTGCATCTTCATTACTTGATTCTTCTTCATATTTTTTAAGAAATATATTGATGTTGTCAACTAATGCTTTATCGTGCAGTAGGCTATCATTAAACTTCCAGTATGATGGACCACGCAACACGTGCGTTACTTTGTAGGTCAAGATGACCTGTCGGTGATCTGAATGAGCCACTGACTGTATAATACAATCGCTGGCGTGGTCGACCACTCCACTAGAGGCTAAAATGTAATCAAGTCTTCTTGCTATAAAAGGGTTCTTGCGACTCCACGTAAATTCTTTGCAATCTGGGTTAAAGAGTCTCCACATATCATCCAGCTGACAGTCACTCAAAAAACGTTTAAAATTGTCTATAGCTTTCTGTGCATGATCATCACCACAAATTACATCAAGTGAATTTGACAGAACACAATTGAAATCTCCACATACAATAACGTCATCTGTTTCAATCGTTTCAATGTGGGTACTTAATTTTTTAAGAAAAGGTTCTTTCTCATTCACTATTGTTGGGGAATACACATTGATTACATACAGTTTCTTATCATCTATCTGAATTTCTACACCTAGCATTCGGTCTGTTTTAAACACACATTTTACATCATGTTGAAAGTTCTTATTCACTAAAACTAGCTGACCCATACTGTGGTTGGAGACAGTGGAATAAAACATCTTCCCTCCCCATTCTTTTTCCCATAGTTCCTTAACGTCGTCAGTAATATAAGACTCTTGTACGCATATTATATCTGTTTTTTCTTTCTTTTTGTTATTGAAAAACGTTTTTCTTTTTATCGCATTTCTCAATCCGTGTATGTTAACAGAACATATTTTGATAGTATCCATATTAATTCATATTAATCAATCAAAAGTTACATATATGGTAAAATCGGTGTGAGTACTCGTAAGTCCGTGGGGCAGGCCAGTCCGTTAACCGCAAGTAACCATGGATGAGACAAAATCAGGTCTCGGTCTCCTCAGTCACGCTCACTGCTTGGTTGTCCGTGTCGGTCGTCTCGTTCTCGGTCTCACGTGCGATCCGTGTCGCCCCACTCAGAGGAGGGGATTCCCCTCCTGTCTCAACGCGGGCGGACTTGGACGATTCCATGTCTGTCTCTGGTGAGGGGTGCTGACGCTTGTTTGGGGGACATGAGCGTGATCTGACTTGTGATGCAACCGAGGAGTGGATTAAATCTAGTTGATTATTTTTAGACAAGTGAGAAATTAGAACGAACTACTTCACACCCAAAAATCACACGTGGATTATTCGAAGTTTGAATAAAGAGGGCTAAAAAATAATCAATACTAGAATTTATTTTTAGAACATGACATCATTTGAAACCTAGACGATTGGACCCTGTTGCGGAAGAATACAACGTTGACTCAAACTGTAACAACAATGGCTGCTGCGAGCGACAGTTTTGATCTGAATATCGATATCAATGATTGGGATTTCCCTGAATTAACTCCAATGGAATCAAGGGACATTTTTGATGACCCGGCTGCTGCACCGGCACCAAAAAAACGGCAATTCAGCGCGGTATCTGACAGTGTACTAGAGTTGTGCGCCTTGAATCACTGTCTGTCTCGATCGCTCTCTCAAAAATGGCGATTCAGCGCAGTATCTGACAGTGTACTAGAGTTGTGCGCCTTGAATCACTGTCTCAGTGTCTGTCTCGATCGCTCTCTCTCTCTCACAAAATTTGAAAAATGTCCCTTGATTCCACTGGAGTTAATTAGGTGAAATCCCAATCATTGAAATCGAAATTCAGATCAAATCGTTAGCTAAACGTGAGTTCGACTTTTAATACCCTCACAAGTAAAGTTTGTGTCAGAATCGAGGGGACTATTTGAATGACGCCATTTGACACTCTGAGTGATTAGGCTGAAATGAAATTGCCTACAAAATGTCGTCTGCATGACTGCATGTTCACCCCGTGTTGTTCGTTGTGTAAATAACTTAAACAATGATGACAACTCGTTGATTACTGGAAAATAAACCCTCGTGGGTATTTGCAGCCACTTGGTAATTCACTCGTGTGCTCCGCACATTCGTGAATTACCAAGCAGCTGCAAATACCCACTCGTGCTTCTTCTCCCAGAATGACTGAGGTCTTTTGGAGGTTAGTTGTGAAGCAAGTTCCACTTCCATGACTACTGGCCAAACTCAAAGCAAACTTGGTACTGTCTGGCAGTTATTGAAATGTGATGTGACTGTTTTTCCTTGGTATGTTACATAAAATGTGTGCGTTTCTGAGAAGTTGTGGAAGTAATCTATTGTGGAAGTTTCTCTATTTAGTCATTTGTCATTTGATACTAATTCTGAGACTGATGCTTGAACGGACACCTGATCGGCGATACATTACAATGGCCAACAACTTGAAGAATAGTGGAATAGCAAGTCACGACCTGTTAGTGTTACACAGTGACACTTAGGCTACCCCTTATGCATATCGCATTGCTTCTGTGTCTGTCAGTGTGTGTGCAGTTAAGTTTCACTGAATCACTCGTCATGTTTACAGTATTGTGTTCTCATATGTTGTGTTCTGATGTGTCTACTCTGTAGATCATCAATTTTGCTGGATCTATGATGTATCATTTGTACAACTGCAAGGTTAGATTGTGTGATCAAAATGAACCTTTGCACCACCGAAAACTAATGATCACTTTATAATTTCAAGTTATTAATTAGTTGAAGTTGAACTCGGTTGATACTGATAGTGATACACACAGAAGATCTCGAATCTGCCTTGAAGTTTTTATTTGTGATGACATTATATCTTTACTTTAATTACCATTACTTGAAGAACTTTTGTGATATCATCGTAAAGACTCTATTTGGTCTACTCACAGGCGGAAGGTATCGTCCACTGAACTACTACTATCACAGAAAGACTAGTCTTTCTGTGATAGTAGTAGTCCAGTGGACGATTCCTTCCGCCTGTGGTCTACTCTAAAGGATGTTACCGTCAGCCAAAGAAAGAGAGAGAGCGAGCGAATGAAGTGAGATGTGGATAGTGAGAGAGTGTACCAAATCCTGCCAACGACAAATCCATCAAGTATTTACCAAAGCTCCTCTGACTTCCTGGACAACGTCCGGATATTCTTGAATGTCACTCATTTTCCTGAAATTCGATGCGGTGGCGGTAATTTCTTCGTTTTCGCTGTCAGCATGGAAGGGGACTACTGTGGATCGTAAGGACTTCCGGCTAGATCGGTAGATGGAAAGAATAGTTTTCGACTAATGGTTTTTGCAATACTAAGTAAATATGCACAAAATTTTCTAAACTTTCTGGTGAATATAGAAATGGTTACGGTGCGGTCACGAACTTTGTTAAAGACCCTTTCGCTCTTTGTTTTATTACGAAAATGAACCATCAGTAAGACCCTTTCGGGTACCGCATGCAGACACAAGGCAATATGGCGCGAAACTGTGGCTGATCCAAACCTACTTTTGTTTTGCAAGCGTAACACTCAAGTCTTGTCGGTCGTTGAATAAAGTATATGTCGAATCAAAATCGTTGCAAAAACCAATTAGTAAAGAAGCGCCAGAATATATGTATGCCACCAGTTTCGACCGTAAAGTAAGACAATAAAATTGATCCCGAGATCTATTTTAAGAAATGTTTATGTGACGTCACAAGCATGGTTCAATCGTGCGATAAAGGGGTGTCAACGTCTGCTGCTGAGAAGTGTTTTGTTCTGGTGACACTCAGAAGCTTCGGCAATTTTGTGTGTGGAAAGATGAGATGAAACTGAACACGAATCATCTTTGTGAACGATTTTGATGTCATCAACGCTCGCTTGAAGGTATGGAACGAACGCGTGGGTTTCTTTGTGCTGTGAAATAAGCGGGAGGGAAATAGCGAAGGAAAACAATGCAGCATGGTGCACGCTTGCGGTTGACCGACTTTGTCGTCTGCTTCAGTGTGTTGAATCACTGTAATGCAACGACAGCTGATAGTAAATAATAGAGATTGTTTAGTGTGGCTTTGATTTCGACGGGAGATATTGTGTGAATTCATTTGGGTTTTGCAGTATTACAGCAGACGATTTCTTCTGTGTATGCATCATTTTCAGTTTGCGGCCTGTTCACCCCCTCCACCCCGACCTACACCACACGTGCACGCTGACACAGCTACAGTCTTTCTCTCTTGCCGACGTGTTTGATACGAACACGAATAGGGAGACAAAATATCGCAGATGACACGCTAACATTTGACAGTTTAGTGTTGGCCTTGATACAAGCGTTTCCACAACACAAAAATGCATCCGAATGCCCATGTTGCACTTATGCTCACAGCACAGTGAATAATTAATGAACCATTTACCCGGCGGTCACGGGTCAGTGCGGTGCACCGCTGTTTTTTGTCTTTTTTTGTTGCGTCGTCGAGCAGTTGTGCATGAATTTATGGAGGTCTAGTTAAAAAGAAAATGGGAGCGTGGTCCCGACTGCAACTGCGTAGATCCTTATTCTCAAATCACTGATGCGTGCAGTGGTGCTTCTAACGCATGGCAGCGGAAGCAAAGGGATATTTTTCACTAGTCCTCATCCTGTCTTTTGATCAGTGAACTGTGAAGGCACATCGATGAGGATATATATCTATTTTATTCATGCGTTTTTGGTTAGTATAATTTGCATGTTTGAATCAGTGACTACTGATCAGTTACTTGCCCGTTTCCTTGTTTCTTTCGTTGTCAGTACTGTAGGAAGAAAGAATGACATTTTCAATCAGTCTTGAGAAACACGTTTTTGTGGAACAACAAGACTGAGAAACCAGTCGAAATAACTTTTTTTATTTTTTTATTTTTTATTTACTGAAGGTAAACTGAAACAACATCCTTGAGAAAAAATTCTGTTGTTTATGTTATTTTTGTTCTTGTTGTTTCTTGCTAAGATACCCAAATGTGACTAGATGTGGGTTAGTTTTAGTATTCACAACAAGGCATGTTGTATGGCCAAACTGAGCAGAGAAATGTGTGCAATAGAACTGAAGCTACAACTACAACTCTAAGTAAAATGTTGTGACTTGTGTGTATCATGGATATAACAGCATCAGAAGATGTAAGACCTCCAAGTGAACCAGGTGTGGGGAGGGGTGTCACTAAAACTCGAAAAGACGCGACGCGAAAAGACAGCAAATAGATACAAAAAGACGCACAAATACACGAAAACACACCTTTAACTCAGCTGAGCTGGTATTCGATCCATCCGATCCGACAAAGGAATTAACATCTACTTGACAAAACGCCGATTCCCCCAACGTACCCAGTCAAGCTGGCGGCACATTACATTACGACCACCTGGGGCCCAAGCTATCCGTTTATGGCTTTCTTTCTTTCTTTCTTTATTTGGTGTTTAACGTCGTTTTCAACCGTTCAAGGTTATATCGCGACGGTACGTTTATGGCGAGCTTCTCACAAATGACCGCCCACTTCAAAAAGATAAGGACTTCCTTCACCCAAAGGAGACTGTTAATTGTGTGCAGCTGGCTGGACACCGCTAGCGAATACCAACACTGTTAGTTAACAGATAATGGCATTACACAAAACATAAAAGCGATCGGCAACATAAACTGCAAACACTAGACTGGACAATGACAAAAAATTCTACTCTATAATTGGTGACTGGTCAGAGAGAGAGAGAGAGTGTGTGCATGTTTTGATGATTGTTTATATTAAATCACCAATCTCGACTATAAACAGTTACATGTACCAGGACTTTTCGTGTCTTTTCGCGTCTTTTTGTGTCTTTTCGCGTTTTTTCGTGTCTTTTCGCATTTTAGTAGGACCGGTGGGGAGAGCAAAAGTAAAAGTGGAAACAAAGAGGGGGGGGGGGGGGGGGGGCACAATCAATAAAGGGGCTAGCCACGCAGGTATAAGGGGTGACAGCTTGAGAGAGAAGCGGAGTGATATCGATTTTTGTTCTGTTTATCTGTCACTGTGTCAGCCCCTCTCAAGCGGCCGGGTTTTTGGAAAGACGGGGTAGCGTTTTGTTTAGTCAGCGTGCTTTCTGCCTCCAAACTTGCACTCGTCGATACATCACAGACAACACGAGTCACTTGCGTCATTTTGCATTGCCTACCGTGTGAATGCTTGCTTTTCAGTGTGTTTGTGTGTTTGTCAGTGTTGTGTGTGTGCGTTTGTACATGTAAATTGTATGAGTGTATACATGTATGTGCTTGTGTATACTCAGTATGTCCCTGGCTATCTTGTCTGTCTGTCTATATTGTTGCTTGTGTATGTTCATTCTGTCCCTGTCTGTCTATGTAGATGCTTGTGTATACATCCATTGTGTCCGTGTTTGTGTGTGCCCATCCTGTCCTGTCTGCGGAATGCAGCACTGGCTGGTGCATCGGGGGTAGTCCGGCGCATCTGTGTCCCCCACCCACCTTAGTGTGCTGTGATAATAATTGCACCGGTGTAACACGAGAAAATTACTCCCACGAGATTTTTACTCCGGAGTAAACATTTCGTACGAAAAAGTTACTCCCTTTACGAAAAAGGCACTCCCCCATTTCACGAGAAAATTACTCCCCAAGACAGATGAGTTCCGAGTAAACATTTCGTACAAAAATGTTACTCCCCTGACGAATAAATAACGAATAAATTACTTCACCCAAACACAAGCAATTTAACTTCCCATGCCAGGTGTACGAAATTTGTACTCCCTTGTCCCCTGTTAGTCTTGGTGGTGGAAGGGGTGGAAGGAGGGTAGCGCGACATTCGTGTGCGCGAGATCACTTATTGGCATTATCCCTTCGCCCGCATCCCATTTTTGCATACGATATTTTTACTGGAAGTAAAAAAAATGGGGAGTAAAAATTTCGTGGAGGGAGTAATTTTTTCGTGCGGTGTGGAGTTCTTTTCTCGTACGAAAAGTGTACTCGGAGTAAGAATTTCGTACGAAATATTTACTCCGGAGTAAATTTTTCGTGGAGTAAAAATTTCGTGTTACACCGGCACTGCCCCTCCCCGGCCCTCCTGTCCCTGTTTCCATACATGCATGTCACCGTCTTCTCTCGCACGCAAAGCGAAACAGACCGCTATGCTGTGGCGTAAATTTGCTCTGTTAGTTTGCTTCATTCTCGTCTGACTAAATAGTCTGTGGCCGTGATCTCAGTCTTGCCCCCTACCTCCCCCCCCCCCCCTTTATTGTCCACCTCTCAGCCCCTCCCCCCCCCCCTCCACTTATTGGCAACATCACTCTCCCCGCCCGCCCCCTCCTGAAGTCAATTAACTATTCTCTCCATAGATCTGTTTGGATCGATACCAATTACTGATTCTATGCCCCCCGACCCCCCCGCGCTCAAGTGATAATATCGGGCTGGGATACCGACACACCGTCTTCTCTCTCTCTCTTCAATGCTTCAGCAAACACTGTTTCCATCCTTGCCTCCCCCCCTCTCTCCCTCTGAGTTCTAACTTTACGTGTCTTTGCAGACACACAACTACCACCACCCCGTCCTTCCCTCCCACTAACTTGTCTCGTGTCACAGTTTCTTGTCAGAAATCTCCCCTGTCTACCCCAAGACATGTTCGAGAAGCTGGAGTTGCTAGGATTTCAAAAAGTTGTTTTCGTCGTGGATGTTTGGGGGTGACATTGACTCCTGATCAGTGAGACTTGAAGACTTGCGTCCGACATGATTGTTAAGCGGTGCTATGCCGGTGAGGGCATGTCTGCGTTGAAAACACGGAAGGTTGTGTAGTCTAGCATTTTGTTGTGACTTTTCATCGTGTATAGAGATGGAATTCTAACGATCATCGATTGTTCAGATTCTTTGATTTTAAACAGGTGTGAGATGACATCTGAGTGTTCTAAAGCGTGCTGATTTCGCTTGTGACAGGTTTCTTCCATGAGAGCAAAGTAAGCTTTGCACTTGCTGTCGGCCTTTTTGGTGTGATTTATGTGCGTGAAATGTGTGAAGATAAAGATACTTTCACACACAAACATTCTCGATTGTTTTAGATTGGTACCTTAGGTTTTTGTCAGGTCGATTTTGGGGGGTACCTTTATTTGAGCGGCGGTTGCGTGAACCCTGTAAACAAAAACTTTGATCCGAAAAGTGTGCCCGTTAGCCAATTTGAGTGCCTTAAAATTAAATGGCATTACAAGTTTGAATGAAATGACACGGGAATGAATGCTTAAGTTAGGGTACGAAAGTTGTCGCAATAATTATTTTTGCACAGTTTACGATCATTGTGGCCGCAACGCTTCTATTGTACTAGCGTTTGTCAATGTTATTTTTAATTTTTTTTTTAATGTTTTGTATTTAAAGAATTTGTTTTTAAACATTTTTGAAATGTTTGAAAAACAAACGGCGGTGAACCACGAGTCAAGCCCAACGTGCACTGTGGGGAGGGAAAGCAAACAGTGTTTGTGAGCTGAGATTTTTGAGACAACTCTCGAACCGTCCCACGCTAACAGAGTGATTAGTAAAGTGGAAAAATGTGATGTTTTGAGGGTCTAAAACCTCGTTGAAAATGGGGTCAGTTTTTTAATCTGTGTGAAGTCGACGCAAACTCGTTTGTTGGTGGTGGAATTTTGGGAGAGAGAGAGAGAGAGCACACATAGGATATAAACAAGACATTTG
This sequence comes from Littorina saxatilis, assembly GCF_037325665.1. NCBI lineage: Eukaryota > Metazoa > Mollusca > Gastropoda > Littorinimorpha > Littorinidae > Littorina > Littorina saxatilis. Next base: position 9,834 of record NW_027126140.1, on the reverse strand, counting down.
ACCTCCGAAAATCGAATGTGACAGCTCATCTTTGAAGTGTGTATACACTTCAGACCAATAATACGTATTCACAATTTCATGTTGGTAGCTGTTGATGTCAAGGCAGAGCAAATGTTAAACAATGTTAGTTTTGCCGTTGCCTTCCATAAGTTTTAAATGAGCCAAACTTGTATGAGCAATGTTTTCCAAAAGGTAGAGAAATCGTGCATAGATATTAGGAGGAAGGATGGATGGTGAACTTTGTAGGGTACCAGGTAATAAAAAACGCTGGCGCTGGACCCGAGTACTCTTCAGACTGGCTCGCTCCCCCAGTATGAAAGTTTTTGTCTTGTGCACGTGGATTAAAAAAAAAAAAAATTAAAAAAAAATTATTCATTTATTTTACACAATTAAAAAATTATTAGAGTAAAATAAAACATTAAAACGTTCATAATAAACAAAAGTAAACAAGAATTGAAAAAAAAAATAGACCGCCCATGCCGGGAATCGAACTCGGATCACTTGGATTTAAAAAAAAAAAAAATTATTTATTTATTTTACACAATTAAAAAAATTATTAGAGTGAAATAAAACATTAAAACGTTCATAATAAACAATAGTAAACAAGAATTAAAAAAAATATATATATATATAATTATATAGACCGCCCATGCCGGGAATCGAACCCGGTTTACTTTGGCCATAGTCAGAAACGCTTTCCACCAAGCCAACATATTTGACATTCGCCAGTGAACTCAATAATGCCTATAGTCCTCGCGCAGTGGTACACGCACGCAAAGCACGCACGCACGCAAAGCCTGGTGTGGTGTCGCTGGCTTGGCTGGGCGGTTTATCAGCCGAACGGCTGTTCTATCCCACCGCGAATCGCGCCCGCCGTTAAGAGTCGCTTTTGTGGAATATTTGGCATTTAGGTCCCAGGTAACATTATGAAGTTTTAATACGATCAATCGGACCTATTATCAAGTTAGTGTATCAACTTTTGAACGAACTGCGCCCAGTAGTTTCCCAGCAATAAGCTGTTAAGTCGAGACGAACAGACAGACAGACACACAATTAAAGTCTGCTGGACCCTAGTACTGCGTACTCGGGGATAAATCATGATATAGTCTTGTGCCAGAAGCAGTGTCCGTTTCAAGGTTTACTTCTTCTCCTGTAAGCGATGATGTGCACCACCACAGATCTGTCCAGGCTTTTACATGGGATAAGAGCATCCTTCCACTTGGACTCATACCAAAAACCAACAGCCTGGCTGCTCCATGTTTGTTTGTTTGCTTAACGCCCAGCCGACCACGAAGGGCCATATCAGGGCGGTGCTGCTTTGACATATATAACGTGCGCCACACACAAGACAGAAGTCGCAGCACAGGTTTCATGTCTCACCCAGTCGCATTATTCTGACACCGGACCAACCAGTCCTAGCACTAACCCCATAATGCCAGACGCCAGGCGGCTGCTCCATGTACAGAGTGGGATTTTTATATTGAATTAATTTCGCAGGTGTCAGTAACGAAATTCAGTCAAGAAATTCCCACTCTGCAAAGAAAACTAACGTGCTGTAGATTTTTCAGAAGGTATTTTCAGAAGTTGAAGGGTGGTGTTTATCACAATGAATACAAAAGCCTGGACAGAGCTGTGCTGTTGCGCATGAGGAGTGCAGCTTTCAATTCGAGTGCTAATTAAAAAAAATGTTTAAAAAAAATTGAATAAGTACATGTCACTAGATAAACATGAAAATAAAATAGATGTTCTTTTCTCTTGACCGTTTGAAAAGTGCGACAACAAAAAGAGTTTCCAACAACGACAAGAATAAACGACGATTCACGAAACTAGGATATTTTAGGTTACAGCTCTAAAGGCACAGCCTCACCTGTCAATGATCCGACCCGACTGCTTTTACACACAAATCTCCTCCATTTCGCTTCATTTCCCGAGCACAGCGCTGGATTGTCCGAGACTTAATCAGGGGTGTATTCGATGAATTAATCAGGGTGGGGTGTTCATTATTGCTTACTGAGATGTTCTCGCCCTTATTTTCTCGTCGAATTCGTTGTCTGAGTTTTCTATCGGATTCCCGCCTTTGATGTTGCTAGTGGATAGTCGGATTTATAAAGCACATTGTTTTGTATTTTTCTTTTTGTGTGAATTTCTTGCATATATATATAATTATAGACATATCCAGTGGACACCCCCCCCCCCTTCCCCCGTCTTACGAGCGTCTACCCCTCCACCTTTTAGGGATTTTTTTTGTGTAAAGATATCCTTTTGATAAGATATGTAAAGTAACCTACAGTTACAGACTCCCTTCTGTTATTTTAAAAGTCAGCTTGAGGGGGGGGGGGGGGGGAGTGTCTTGGGGAGGTTCCAATTTGTAATGGTTTCCTTTCCGACTGCAGTGAAGGATAATGCCGCTCACTGGTTACAGTGTGTGTGCACATATTGGTGACGGATTGGATGGCAATCAATTCCGCCTAAATACACATATGACGGGTGAGATTGCAATCAATTATATAGACCAAAGACACTCAATGCACAGTGTTTGTAGAGTAGACAACGTGCTCTGCTTGCGTGCAAACATGCAATCTATGCATGGGGAATGGTATAAATGGACTTGGAGTCCCTGCTCGTTTACTCAAAAAACGACCCAGACAATTCTTGGATGAATGACCCTGACAGTTGGGCCAATTGCCCTAAAATTAAGACAAAAATACATCCGTTTTTCTTTGCAGACAGAAAGTGCTTATTGCAAAGAACATACAGCGCAAAAGTGGGCCTAATCGACCGCACATTATTTGAGCTACATATTATAAACAAATTCGCAATTGAACGAACGGGCATTGAAGGAATCCAGAATTCCCCCACAACACCCCTCCCTCTAGTTTAATCATTTCACAGGACGGGGTAGGGGTGTAGTTCTATCCTTGGACTGGTATTGCAAACAATGTGTCACGTACCTGTGCACGTTCAGTAAATGTAAGAGGGTAATTGAATGGGGGGGGGGGGGGGGGGTGCGCAATTTTATTCTTGTGCGTTTGCTTTGACTTTTTTTTTAAGGTCTCTTTCGTACGCTTTTAAAGTTGTTCTTCTGTTATTTTCACACGTTGACTTCTTTGCCGTGTAGTGTGTTTACCGTGGAATTAACCCTCATCTCACTCGCTTTTGTAGAGTGTTGGCTTGTCTTGAGCTCTCCTCTTCGCACAACGATGGAGACTGTAGAAAAGTTATGGGGTTACCGAACGACGATTCCGACTAGACGATCAGCAGGGCTGCGCACGCACGTTCCTCAACTTTCTTCGTCACCAACATTCTTAGACACCGAAGAAAACGGTCCATCTGCACGGAGTTTTTCATAGGAGGGATCGCGTAACGAAAATTCCAGCATTTTACGGGTATCATGTCTGAAACAACCGTAAATGGAGTCGGTAACTGGTCATACCTACCGGTTGGTATTTTATTTGACAAGTAAAGTTTTTCCTCTTGTTGTCTTGTAAGGGTAATGTAATGACTTGATTTCGCCAGCTGCTGTGACAGACAGAATGCCCGTTTGTTGTGAGACGGAGAGCCAGGATTCGTACTTGTTAAGAGACACCGGTTTTAAACAATTGCTAGCGCTATCAATCACTGTATTGGCTTCTGAGCGAGTTTGGAATTGTGCACGCGAATCCCCGCAGACCTCGTTTTCTGGACTTTGATCGAGGACCTCTAAACCTCTCAAATAACGTAGATGATGAAGACGATCATTCCGATTTTCGTCGAGATGACGGTAATAGTCTACTTTTGCAAAGTAACTGTATCCTATCAATATTATTGTGTGTGCAGATCCAGACAGCAACGTTTGAGTCTCACCGGAGTTGCAAGCTGTTTCACTGTGGTTTTCCTAGAACGTCAAACTGCGTCAGAAGTCTTCGCCAAAAAGTCAGGCTCGTTGGCGCCTATTCAGCTGGGTGTGCACTGTAAGTAAATAAATATAAATTTATATCTATACATTCATTATATGTGTCAGAATGATTTTATGGCATCCTTTGTGCACTTGTTGTATGTGCAGAAATTAGAGAAATTATGTGCTGTCATTCTGCGTTTAGGTTTCGTGGAAATGTCTCTCCATATAGTGGCTTTGCCAGGGTGATAAGTGTGCGCACTTGTGAGTGTGTGTGTGTGTGTGTGTGTGTGTGTGTGTGTGTGTGTGTGTGTGTGTGTGTGTGTTAGAGAGAGAGAGAGAAATTGAGAGAGAGAGTGAGAGAGAGTTTGTGTGTGGGTGGTTTTTTTTCAATCCCCCGTTTCTCTGATAAGCCTTCAATCTTCTATTACAACGAAAAAACATCCTGAGTATAGCGTAGGCCCTGTGCAAGATCATTCCTACGTATAACGCTTTGGGGCAACAGCTCTTGAAACTTTGTCGAAGTGTTATGGCATCTACTGCTTTGCTGCTGCAGTATCGACAGCAAACAGAATGAATCCCAAGATTTTATGAGGAACGTCGGCACTTGGGGCAATTTTACTGCCGCGTTTCATCGAACTGCTCTGATGAAAGTTAGTTGTGTAGAAAGTGTTTATCTGCGAGAAAGCCACAGATTTGGGAGAGTGGGGGGGGGGGGGGGGGGGGTAAGTAGCGGGGGTTGTGAGTGGCACACAAGTTAATATGTGCGTTTCTTCTGTAAAGCTGTACTACTACTAGAGATATTTATGCTAACAACATCCTTGACATACTCTCCGAGGATCACAGTTGTCGAGGAATGTCTCAGAGAGAGAGACAGACAGACAGACAGACAGAGGTGTGGCTTTATTTCACTGCAGTGATTTCGAATTTCTCTTGATAATCTCATTTGACGCGAGAGAGAGAGAATCAACAAAAAAAGGCTGTGGGTCATTTGACCCCCTCTTCCAAATTTTGATGGGACATATTTATAAATCAACACGTTTAGAACGGCATCAAATGTGAGGGTAGCAGGTCAAGTGTCACTGCAGTAAATTTGAATTTCTATGGATAATTGCATTTGACGTGAACATCATGTGAAAGAGCAAGAAGGAAGGTGGCCTTTAGTTAAACCACAGATCGAACCTTGGTCTAGCAAACATCCGAACGCGATGCCCTAACCACTAGGCGACCTTGCCCCCGTTTTACATTTAGTCAAGTTTTGACTAATTTTTTGAGTCACTTGAGAAAAAGTGACTATGTAATCGGTCAGTGTTAGTCTGTCCGGCCGGCCGGCCGTCCGGCCGGCCGTCCGTAGACACCACCTTAACGTTGGACTTTTCTCGGAAACTATCAAAGCGATCGGGCTCATATTTTGTTTAGTCGTGACCTCCAATGACCTCTACACTTTAACGATGGTTTCGTTGACCTTTGACCTTTTTCAAGGTCACAGGTCAGCGTCAAAGGAAAAATTAGACATTTTATATCTTTGACAAAGTATCTCGGAAACTATCAAAGCGATCGGGCTCATATTTTGTTTAGTCGTGACCTCCAATGACCTCTACACTTTAACGATGGTTTTGTTGACCTTTGACCTTTTTCAAGGTCACAGGTCAGCGTCAAAGGAAAAATTAGACATTTTATATCTTTGACAAAGTTCATCGGATGTGATTGAAACTTTGTAGGATTATTCTTTACATCAAAGTATTTACATCTGTAGCCTTTTACGAACGTTATCAGAAAAACAAGGGAGATAACTAGCCTTTTCTGTTCGGCAACACACAACTTAACGTTGGGCTTTTCTCGGAAACTATAAAAGTGACCGGGCTCAAATTTTATGTGAACGTGACTCATTGTGTTGTGAATAGCAATTTCTTCCTGTCCATCTGATGCCTCATATAATATTCAGAACTGCGAAAGTGACTCGATCGAGCGTTTGCTCTTCTTGTTTAACATAGAGGGGGAATCGAGACGAGGGTCGTGGTGTATGTGTGTGTCTGTGTCTGTGTGTGTGTGTGTGTGTAGAGCGATTCACAGTAAACCAGTGCTGGAGTATGGGGCAAGTGCTTGGGCAACCGCAGCCAAGACGCACACCAACAAACTGGACCGGGTCCAAAACTTTGGCCTCAGGATAATCCTTGGCGCCATGAAATCCACTCCTATTGCCGCAATAGAAAAGACAGTTGGAGTTGAACCCCTTGAGAGCCGACAGCGAAGTAAGCTTCTTGCACATGCCAAAAAGATGAAGAGGCTACCAGACCACCCCCTGCATGACAAACTAAAAAGCCTGACAAAGAACAGGCTAAAACGGAAAAGCTTGAACCATCTTGTCAAGGAAGAGCAACGCATGCAGGCTGACATCTTGACGGCAAACATCGAACTGTGCGAGAGACTTGATCCAACCAACTGGCCCCCAAAACCCTTAAAGCTGAAGTCAGAACCACCATCCCTGGCATTACTGTGAACGAAGACCAGAGTGACGCTGTGCTGAAAGCTCTGACAATGGAGGAGATCGACAAGCGCTACCCTGCAGCTAGACGGACACACATCTTTACCGACGGATCAGCTGAAGACGCCACAAGAAACGGAGGATGTGGCGTATTCATCAAGAAACCAGGCCTTAGCTGCCCCCAGTCTCTGTGTCAGCATCCGGAGGGAGATTGTGCTCCATTTACAAGGCTGAAGTTCTGGCACTCCACAAAGCCACAGAGACAGTCCTGCAGTGGGAAAACCGTCCCAAGAAAGCTGTCTTTTTTCAGACTCTTTGTCAGCACTCCAGGCCTTGTGTTCGGGCAATCCAGACTCGACCATGGAACACCTGATGCAGAACATCAACACACTGGCCCAAACCACAGCGGTTGTCCTGCAGTGGATCCCTGCACACACGGGGATTGTGGCAAAGGAGGGCAGCAAAACTGAGCAGCAACCCTCTAATCTCACTTACAGTGAAGCCAGGACCCTAATCCGAAACAGGCAAAAATCCACCTTCAAAAAGAAAAACAATGAATATAATCCTGACGAAGATGCCCTCCATCAGCTCACTCGTCACGAGCAGACCATTGTCTTCCGCCTCCGGACAGGCCACTGTGGACTAAACAGCCACCTAAAAAGGATTGGCATCAGACAGTCGGCCCTGTGCCATTGTGGAGAGGCGGACCAGACACCGGACCACTTCCTGCAGACCTGCCAACTCCACTGCAGTGAGAGGAAACATGTCTGGCCCCCAGGGACATCGCTGCACACCAAGCTATGGGGCAGCACTCAGGACCTGGAAATGACAGCCCACTTCGTCAACATCACGGGCCAAAGAATCTAGATACAGCCATCGTCCAACGCTGAAGAAGAAGAAGAAGAACAGTAAACTACTGGACCGATCTTTATGAAATTTCACATGAGAGTTCCTGGGTATGATATCCCCAGACGTTTTTTTCATTTTTGGGATAAATGTCTTTGATGACGTCATATCCGGCTTTTTGTAAAAGTTGAGGCGGCACTGTCACACTCTCATTTTTCAATCAAATTGATTAAAATGTTGGCCAAGCAATCTTCGACGAAGGCCGGACTTTGGTATTGCATTTCAGCTTGGAGGCTTACAAATTAATTAATGACTTTGGTCTTTGTAATTAAAATTATTTTTTTTATAAAACGATCCAAAATTACGTTCATCTTATTCTTCATCATTTTCTAATTCCAAAAACATATAAATATGTTATATTCGGATTAAAAACAAGCTCTGAAAATTAAAAATTAAAATATTATAATAAAAATTAAATAAAATATCCGAAATCGATTTAAAAACAATTTCATCTTATTTCTTGTCGGTTCCTGATTCCAAAGACATATAGATATGATATGTTTGGATTAAAAACACGCTCACAAACTTAAAACGAAGAGAGGTACAGAAAAGTGTGCTATCCCGCTCAGCGCGACCATTACCGCACTATTCTGGCTTGTCGATTTCACTGCCTTTGCCACGAGCGGTGGACTGACGAAAGTACGAGTATGCGGTCTTGGTGAAAAAATGCAGTGCGTTCAGTTTTATTCTGTGAGTTCGACAGCTTGACTAAATGTAGTAATTTCGCCTTACGCGACTTGTTTTTTTATCCGTCTTCAGCCCCCATTTTCCCATGTTGTCCTCCATTTCTCGTCCATCAAACATATCTTTCCCTGACACCGGCGCAGAAGAAAGAGTTATGCCCGAGGCTACCAGACAGAACTGTAGGGATCAATCAATGGTTGTACAAAGCGCGACTCAGTCAAAGCAAGGACGAACTTTTGTCGGATTGACCCGATTACCAGTCAATGGAATCGAAGTTGTACTCCATGATCGAGATTCAGGGCTGTCTCATTCATTCGCCCCGCTCTGTACCTCCCCCCGCCCCTACTCCACTTCCTTCCCAAAACGCGGGGAGAAACAGTATTGACGGATTGACCCGATTTGTGTCAATGTCTTTTCTCTCTCTCTCTCTCTCTCTCTCTCTCTCTCTCTCTCTCTCTCTCTCTCTCTCTCTCTCTCTCTCTCTCTCTCTCTCTCTCTCTCTCTCTCTCTCTCTCTCTCTCTCTCTCTCTGAGTCTCTCGCTCTCTCTCTTTCTCTCTCTCTTTCTCTCTTTCTCTCTTTGAGTCTCTCGCTCTCTCTCTTTCTCTCTCTCTCTCTCTGTCTCTCTGTCTTTCTGGCTCTCTGTCTCTCTCTGTCTGTCTCTCTCTCTGTCTCTCTCTTTCTGTCTCTGTCTCTCTCTGTCTCTCTCTGTGTCTCTGTCTCTCTCCCTCCCTCCCTCTCCCTCCCTCCCTCTCTCTCTCTCCCTTCCTCCCTCTCTCTCTCTCTCTCCCTCCCTCCCTCCCTCCCTCCCTCCCTCTCTCTCTCTCTCTCCCTCCCTCCCTCCCTCCCTCCCTCATTGTTTTACCCCCACCTGATCCCCAAACCCACCACCACCCCTTGCTGGAGCGCGACTCAGTTAAACAAAATCTCGTTGGATTGATAATCTATGTCAAGAGGGGATCGGATTGAAGTTTCTCTCTAATCGTTTTTCAATGCCCTCTCTCTCTCTCTTCCCCTCTTTCTCTCTTCTTTATCTTACGCCCCCCCCCCCCCCCCCCCCCCCCCATTGTAGTGGTGGCGGGATCAAAGTTTGGTGGGGGTAGAAAGTCCAGTGTGTGTGTGTGTGTGTGTGTGTGTGTGTGTGTGTGTGTGTGTGTGTGTGTGTGTGTGTGTGTGTGTGTGTGTGTGTGTGTGAAGTACAGTTAATATTCAGTCCCAGAAAACGTCTGTTACATGAGAATTGAATACATCACAGGTGTATAATATATTTGCTTTTCTGCACAATTTCTATGCTGCTCCGTGTGGGTTTCATGCAATCGTGCATATATAGTGAACGATTATTTTGCATAGTGTGTTTTCATAACCTTGAAAGGTGTGGATAGAGACAACGTAGCTAACAGTAACATGGGTGGGTGAGGCGCTGAAGGGGGTGGGGTAAGGTGAGTGTGTGTGATTGTGTGTGTGTGTGTGTGTGTGTGTGTGTGCGTGTGTGTGTGTGTGTGTGGGCCTGGGATGTCCACGTTTCGTCACCTAAAGGAAAGCGAAGACCATCTCGACATGGAAAGCTCGTGTAGGATGGTTTGATGTCCACCGAACTGCTTGGTCGATGTTCACAAGGTGTAACCAAAGAGAGTAAAATTACGATTCTACGCCTCATGAGATATTTTGTGTGACCCTGTGAACTGATAGCTTCTACCGCCCTGTAAACGTCTTTCGGATGAGACGAAAAACCGAGGTCCCTTCGTGTACACTACATTGGGGTGTGCACGTTACAGATCCCACGATTGACAAAAGGGTCTTTCCTGGCAAAATTGTATAGGCATAGATAAAAAAATGTCCACCAAAATACCCGTGTGACTTGGAATAATAGGCCGTGAAAAGTAGGAT
>NW_027126139.1:0-18675 GCF_037325665.1 Littorina saxatilis | reverse complement strand
GGAGAGAGAGAGAGAGAGAGAGAGAGAGAGAGAGAGAGAGAGAGAGAGAGAGAGAGAGAGAGAGAGAGAGATGTACCTCTCTTCGTTTTAACTGTCTGAGCGTGTTTTTTAACCAAACATATCATATCTATATGTTTTTGGAATCAGGAACCCACAAATAAGAATAAGATGAAATTGTTTTTAAATCGATTTCGGAAATTTAATTTTGATCATAATTTTTATATTTTTAATTTTCAGAGCTTGTTTTCAATCCGGATATAGCATATTTATATGTTTTTGGAATCAGCAAATGATGAAGAATAAGATGAATGTAATTTTGGGTCATTTTATAAAAAATCAATTTTAATTACAATTTTCAGATTTTTAATGACCAAAGCCATTAATTAATTTTTAAGCCTCCAAGCTGAAAGGCAATACCAAAGTCCGGCCTTTGTCGAAGATTGATTGGCCAAAATTTCAGTCAATGTTATTAAAAAATGAGGGTGTGACAGTGCCGCCTCAACTTTGACAAAAAGCCGGATATGACGTCATCAAAAGTATTAATCGAAAAAATGAAAATATTTCCGGGGATATCATTCCCAGGAACTCTCAGGTCAAATTTAATAAAGATCGGTCCAGTAGTTTAGTCTGAATAGCTCTACACACACACACACACGCACAGACAGACAGACAGACTGACAGACAGACAGACACACACACACACACACACACACACACACACACACACACACACACACACACACACACACACACACACACACACACACACCACGACCCTCGTCTCGATTCCCCCTCTATGTTAAAACATTTAGTCTAAACTTGACTAAATGTAAAAAGAACAAAAAAGGTTCCGCGGCAATAGCGGGTTGCGGCAATAACGGGTTGCGGCAACAACGGGCCGCGGCAATAGCGGGTGCCTCCCGCTGTTTGTTCCGTTCATAGTCTCTTCAAATTAAACAACTCTAACTTTTCACCCAAAACTAACAACTAGGTCACTCTAACTGCTATATATTTACTCTAACTGCTGTATGTATAATTTCAAATTGTGAAACATTTTCAGAGCACAAAACAAACTAAGCGTAAGAGTAGACATCTGAAAAATGAAATAAAAGTCAAGGTTAAATGTAAAAGTATGATTATAAGGACAACACTAGACCAAACTCACTTCAAGAGCGGCTCGTTGATCATGGTTCTACGGAGTGTTCCCTTCAGTCAAAAAGAATCGTTACGAAGCCAATGCAAGCCTAGCTTAAAAACATGTACAGTTCTGATTCCAAAATAATAACAGCCTTCTTCTGAGTTCGTGGGCTGAAACTCCCACGTACACTCGTGTTTTTTGCACGAGTGGAATTTTACGTGTATGACCGCCATTTTGGCAGCCATACGCCGTTTTTGGAGGAAGCATGCTGGGTATTTTCGTGTTTCTATAACCCACCGAACTCTGACATGGATTACAGGATTTTTTCGTGCGCACTTGGTCTTGTGCTTGCGTGTACACACGGGGGTGTTCGGACACCGAGGAGAGTCTGCACACAAAGTTGACTCTGAGAAATAAATCTCTCGCCGAACGTGGGGACGAACTCACGCTGACAGCGGCCAACTGGATACAAATCCAGCGCGCTACCGACTGAGCTACATCCCCGCCAATAATAACAGTGACTTTGAAAATTAAATAAAAGTGAAGGTCAAATTTGATGAGTTAAAGTGATTACAAAACACGACAGTTGAAGAGCGGTTCATTTCTCACAATAATGGTACAATGCACTCTCTTCGGTCGAAAATAATAATCGAAAGAACGCAAACTTATCGTAAAAGCCATTACAGTTCTTAACCCCGAATACACATTTCAAGTGTTACTTTAAAAATAGAATTGGAAAGTGATGATCGCGACAAAACACAATCCGCCAAAGTTCCAGAGCGAGTCATTGACCATAGTTAAAGGCTGCCATATTCGTCATATTCGTAGCGTTCATTAATCAATTCATAGTGTTTACATGTGCCAATAATGTTATAAAACTGTACCTAAGGGGATATAATAACGATTGGCTGTAGCTTTCGAACACAGAAAAACATATTTCAGTATTGCAAAGTGGTGTTGATAGTGTCGAATGTAAACAGAACAGTCTCAAACGCCATCTTTGGTTTACGAAACGTCACGAAGTGACGTCAACGGTCTAAAAATAGCCCGTCCTGGAGAACTGTTACTAAACAATGCACTAAAGAATTAATTATTTCTCGTAATTGGTAAGGACTTTAAACCTAAAACTTTGCATGAAGCTTAATTTATACATCCCCGCAACGATTGGAAAAGCCCTGGAAGTAATTAAACTAATTAAATAGGACTTTGTCAGCCTTTAAGTGGTCCAAAACGCTGTCTTCGGTCTAAAAGTATTGTTAAGAAACAATTGAAACTTAGTGCAAACAACTTTACAGTTCTGACACTAAAAAATCTGGGTGAATGGAAAATTAAACAGAAATCAAGGTTAAAGTTGAGTTAATAATTTGAGTGTACGTGTAACCTTCAGCACCACCTAACACAGTGTGGTCATATCATATAAGTAAGAATAATTTGTCCATATTTAGAGTGTGGTACAACCACTCTAGCTCTTCGGTGGAAAAGAGCCGTTGCAAAACAATGCAAACCTAGTTCAAAATGATTATAGATCTGACCCTAACAATGATTACGTCACAAACTAAAATTGAGGTCAAGAGTATTATGTCAACGCCACCTGCACACTCCAGTGAAGCAGGAGCGATAATTGTACCACAATACCAGCGCTTACAGACCACACGCTGTTTGATAATTTCACTGAGTAGCAATGAGCTAATTAGTAAATTGCTCGCTTTAATTGTTGACAAGAGAAAGGTGGGGGTTGGTTGATGAAAAGATGTGTCTGTGGGGGTGGGGGGGGGGGGGTTGGGGGATTAATTAGGGTCAATGAGAATGACGAATGAGTCAGCGTAACGTGTGACGTTGTTCATACATTAGCCGCATACATATTTTACGATAAGCTGCTTTGTTTCTGGCGGTTGCGGTATGGTGTTAACAATCAGGTTTCATAATACTACAGGGAAAATCCAAAAACAAAGAGACTGCCAACGTTCCAAAATTCAGAATAAAAAAACAAGAAAGATGGGTTGTTAATTATTTATAAAATGTATTAAATTATTAAATGTTTAAAAATTATATCAACCCACCTCCTTTTTACATTTAGTCAAGTTTTGACTAAATGTTTTAACATAGAGGAGGAATCGAGACGAGGGTCGTGGTGTATGTGTGTGTGTGTCTGTGTCTGTGCGTGTGTGTGTGTAGAGCGATTCAGACCAAACTACTGAAATTTGACATGAGAGTTCCTGGAAATGATATCCCCGGACTTTTTTTTCCGATAAATACTTTTGATGACGTCATATCCGGCTTTTTGTAAAAGTTGAGGCGGCACTGTCACACCCTCATTTTTCAATCAAATTGATTGACATTTTTGTAAAGCAATCTTCGACAAAGGCCGGACTTCGGTATTGCATTTCAGCTTGGTGGCTTAAAAATGTATTGATGACTTTGGTCATTAAAAATCTGAAAATTGTAATAATTTTGTTTTTTTTATATAAAACTATCCAAATTTACGTTCATCTTATTCTACATCATTTCCTGATTCCAAAAACATATACATATGTTATATTTGGATTAAAAACAAGCTCTAAAAATTAAAAATATAAACATTATGATCAAAATTAAATTTCCCAAATCGATTTAAAAACAACTTCATCTTATTCCTTGTCGGTTCCTGATTCCAAAAACATATAGATATGATATGTTTGGATTAAAAACACGCTCAGAAAGTTAAAACGGAGAGGTACAGAAAAGCGTGCTATGCAGCACAGCGAAACTACTACCGCGCTGAACAGGCTCGTCAGTTTCACTCCGTTTTGCACAAGCGGCGGACTACGGTCATTGTGAAAAAAATGCAGTGCGCTCAGTTTCATTCTGTGAGTTCCACAGCTTGACTAAATGTAGTAATTTCGCCTTACGCGACTTGTTTTTTAATACCACAGGGGACAAATTGTAGAAAAATAATTTTGATCTGTTACAATTTTTCTAAAGAAACAATTGTTAATATACACAAAAAGAGAGGTTCACATACGATTCAGGAAAACAAAATTAACAACGAAACAAAACAAACAAAAAACCAATTGTTTATATACACAAAAAGAGGAGTTCAGATACGATTCAGGAAAACAAAAACTAAATCAACAACGAAACAAAACAAAAACAAAGAAAATAAACAAACACAAAAACTTAAACGAACTAGCCAGAAACATCTTCTTGCAGAGTAAAGCATGATGATTGAAAGAATATTTGCTCTTCCTTTCCACAACATGTAGCTTTTGTGAAGAGAACCAGAATGCACACCGCACAGACAAACGCTGTGTAATGATCCAAACAGTACAATGAATTAGAATTAATAACATAATTGTATGTGTTTTCATTCGACAGGAGGTTCCTCCATTTACTTCAAAGGATCTAACCATCAATCTTAGAAATCGATCTTGCCATTAACGTTTATTGTGGAGAGCGATAACATAAATGCTTACACATAATAAAACAGGAGTAAACAAACGATGACACACACTCACAACCGTGCAACACTATTCAGGCATGCAAGCACACACATCTATACATGTACAATTCACAAACATTATTGCAGCTAAGGGACGCTTTAAATTGTCGGCAACACATGTTTACAAAGAAAGAGAGAGGGGGAGAGAGAGAGAGAGAGAGAGAGAGAGAGAGAGAGAGAGAGAGAGAGAGAGAGAGAGAGAGAGAGAGAGAGAGAGAGAGAGAGAGAGATTTGTTTTTGTTTTTACATTTAGTCAAGTTTTGACTAAATGTTTTAACATAGAGGGGGAATCGAAACGAGGGTCGTGGTGTATGTGTGTGTGTGTGTGCGTGTGTGTGTGTGTGTGTGTGTGTGTGTGTGTGTGTGTGTGTGTGTGTGTGTCTGTCTGTCTGTCTGTCTGTCTGTCTGTCTGTCTGTGCGTGTGTGTGTGTAGAGCGATTCAGACTAAACTACTGGACCGATCTTTATGAAATTTGACATGAGAGTTCCTGGGTATGATATCCCCGGACGTTTTTTCATTTTTTCAATAAATACCTTTGATGACGTCATATCCGGCTTTTTGTAAAAGTTGAGGCGGCACTGTCACACCCTCACTTTTCAATCAAATTGATTGAAATTTTGGCGAAGCAATCTTCGACGAAGGCCGGACTTTGGTATTGCATTTCAGCTTGGTGGCTTAAATAATGATTAATGAGTTTGGTCATTAAAAATCGGAAACTTGTAATTAAAATTATGTTTTGATTAATCGATCCAAAAACAATGTCATCTTATTCTGCGTCATTTTCTGATTCCAAAAACATATACATATGTTATATTTGGATTACAAACAAGCTCTGAAAATTAAAAAGATGAAAATTATGATTAAAATTATTTTCCGAAATTGATTTAAAAACAATTTCATCTTATTCCTTGTCGGTTCCTGATTCCAAAAACATATAGATGTGATATGTTTGGATTACAAACACGCTCAGAAAGTTAAGTTTTGACTAAATGTTTTAACATAGAGGGGCAATCGAGACGAGGGTCGTGGTGTATGTGTGTGTGTGTGTGTCTGTCTGTCTGTCTGTGCGTGTGTGTGTGTGTAGAGCGATTCAGACCAAACTACTGGACCGATCTTTATGAAATTTGACATGAGAGTTCCTGGGAATAATATCCCCGGATTTTTTTTCATTTTTTCGATAAATACCTTTGATGACGTCATATCCGGCTTTTTGTAAAAGTTGAGGCGGCACTGTCACACCCTCATTTTTCAATCAAATTGATTGACATTTTTGTAAAGCAATCTTCGACGAAGGCCGGACTTCGGTATTGCATTTCAGCTTGGTGGCTTAAAAATTAATTAATGACTTTGGTCATTAAAAATCTGAAAATTGTAATAATTTGTTTTTATATAAAACGATCCAAATTTACGTTCATCTTATTCGAAATCATTTCTGCATTCAAAAAACAAATAAATATGTTATATTTGGATTAAAAACAAGCTCTGAAAATTAAAAATATAAAAATCATGATTAAAATTAAATTTCCGAAGTCGATTTAAAAACAATTTCATCTTATTCCTTGTCGGTTCCTGATTCCAAAAACATAATAGATATGATATGTTTGGATTAAACACACGCTCACAAAGTTAAAACGAAGAGAGGTACAGAAAAGCGTGCTATGCAGCACAGCGAAACCACTACCGCGCTGAACAGGCTCGTCAGTTTCACTCCGTTTTGCACAAGCGGCGGACTACGGTCATTGTGAAAAAAATGCAGTGCGTTCAGTTTCATTCTGTGAGTTCCACAGCTTGACTAAATGTAGTAATTTCGCCTTACGCGACTTATTTCTTCTTCTTTTTCTTTCTTTCTTTATTTGTTGTTTAACGTCGTTTTCAACCATTCAAGGTTATATCGCGACGGGGGAAGGGGGGAGATGGGATAGGGGAAAGGGGGGAGAGTTCTTGTTGTTGAATTCCCACAAACTAAGTGCTGGGCTCCTCTGCATTCAGATGCTTGATCCTTTCAGAGAGATAAGTTATAGGTATGTAACCGTGTGCCGAAACACTACGATCACCTCGGGAAGCGAAGTGCAATCAAACAGGATTGAAAATGTTAGGGCTAATTTCTTAGCCCTATAAAAACTGTTATGCAAACCCGAAGGTTTCCATGAACATACAGACAATCGGAAACCACCAGCCCCATCACAAACAGAATCTTAAAATCCACGGGTGTTGACTTTAAAGGCCAACAACTCGGGTGCAGAGTCTGCTGTGAAAGGAGCGGTAGCCTCCCCTGTCACAATCGCCCCCGTTTGAAATGAACTTCGTCCCGAAGTTCCGAACCGGGAGACCACTGTCCATCCCAAGTTCGCAGAATGGGAACAGCACGAAAATGTTCAGTGGTCATATTATGCCATTACCTGAACATATCATGCCGAGTCCCATCCCTGCTCGCAAGCGCCAGATGTAACCGTGTGCCGAAACACTACGATCACCTCGGGAAGCGAAGTGCAATCAAACAGGATTGAAAATGTTAGGGCTAATTTCTTTGCCCTTTAAAAACTGTTATGCAAACCCGAAGGTTTCCATGAACATACAGACAATAGGAAACCACCAGCCCCATCACAAACAGAATCTTAAAATCCACGGGTGTTGACTTTAAAGGCCAACAACTCGGGTGCAGAGTCTGCTGTGAAAGGAGCGGTAGCCTCCCCTGCCACAGGTAGAACAGGTTTTTGTTTTTGTGGCTCAGCATCCTTTTCGCTCTTGTGCATGGCCAAACAATAGGACACACAGAGGTTCTTTTGCTCTGTTCTGTGCTCTCTCACAATAGCAACAGATGTATGCTTTCTTCCCATCATGGTTGACTGCAGATCTGTGGGAGATTTGAAGCAAATGGAGACCGCTTAAACAGCCCAAAGAAAGAGAGAAAAAATACTCCACCAAAACAAGAGTTCCAACATATACAAACATTATAGATGGGTTCAGGCTGCACCACAGAATACGGTCAATCTTCAACATGCCACACACACACACAAAACTCAGCTTGCTTGCTTTTTATTCCGAGTGGGATTTTGTTGTTGAAACCGTAACTGATATCTATGTCAATCTGATACAATAATTCCACACAAAAAGTCCAAAGCTGCAAAGAAATGCAGGTACGCTGTTGATTGTTGGTATCTGTCCAAGTGAACGGATGCTCTTCTCCTTCTCCTTCTTCTTCTTCTTCTTCTTCTCCTTCTCCTTCTCCTTCTTCTCCTTCTTCTTCTCCTTCTTCTCCTTCTTCTCCTTCTCCTTCTCCTTCTCCTTCTTCTTCTTCTTCTTCTTCAGCGTTCCACAATGTTCTGGTTACGTGTGAGCTCGTTTTCCCATTTGGGTTCCCCAAACTATACTCTGAGAGCATAGTCAACTTCACTCCGCTTTCGTTGAGTAGGCATGCTGGGTATTTTCGTGTTTCCATAACCCACCGAGCTCCGACATGGATTACAGGATCTTTTCCGTGCGCACTTGGTCTTGTGCTTGCGTGTACACACGAAGGGGGATAAGCCACTAGCAGGTCTGCACATAAGTTGACCTGGGAGATCGGAAAAATCTCCACTCTTAACCCACCAGGCGGCAGCGACCGGGATTCGAACTCACGACCTCCCGATTAGGAGGCCGACGTCTTACCACCACGCCACTGCGCCCGTCGATGCTCTTATCCGATGTAAAAGCCTGGGCAGATCAGTGGCAGTGAATATGATTGCTTACACGTGAAGGGCGGTATTTTAAAAAGAAAGCAATTTTCAACACATGCACAAATTTACGAATGAGGTAATATTTTGTTTAAGTTAGTCCTTGTTCAAAGTTTGTATTCATACTTTTCAAAGTATAGGTTTTTTTTCTTCTTCTTCTTCTCGTTCGCTCCTCAGTCAGAATGTCAATAGAAGGTGACAACGAACAACTGATGGACCAACGGCCGACTGCCGAATGTTTGTGAAAAAACGCCCCACAAAGAAGTACTTTCTGATGAGAGGGGTCATTTGGTGCAACGATACATATACTCAAGCCATATATATATCGCATCTCGTATCTACAGCATCAGCCATTAAAAAAAAACCGAACATATCTCTCAACATTTGCTACAACTAACTCAACTCCATTACGGATAGTGATCACAGTGAAAACACAAGCGATCTCTGCACATTTTGTACAAGCAGCTGCATTAACATCGAAAATAAGGTCTATCTCTCACCATCTGCTACAACGAGAAAAACAACTCCATTAACATGGTGCTATTGTGTTTGTTTAAATTTAGCGTTTTCGGTAGATACATTTTCAAACAATAAAAACTGATAGGCGGGGAACCCATTGGTGCTGTGCGTAAGCGTATGCGTGGCTTATTAGACCACGTCATAGCAAAGCGGAATTAATACAAGCATAATTTGTTTTTAAGGTGGTTGCCTAGTTCACTCTTGAAAGAGTTCATGCTCACTGTGCTCGTCAAGGTATAGCATAGGAGGCAGAAAGAGAGAGAGAGAGAGAGAGAGAGAGAGAGAGAGAGAGAGAGAGAGAGAGAGAGAGAGAGAGAGAGAGAGAGAGAGAGAGAGAGAATGTGTGTGTGTATGTGTGTGAGTGTGTGTGTGTGTGTGTG
Source organism: Littorina saxatilis (assembly GCF_037325665.1). Lineage (NCBI taxonomy): Eukaryota > Metazoa > Mollusca > Gastropoda > Littorinimorpha > Littorinidae > Littorina > Littorina saxatilis. The sequence goes on along the minus strand of NW_027126139.1, from coordinate 9,446 downwards.
AGTTAGAGAGAGAGAGAGAGAGAGAGAGATGGGGGAGGAAGAGAGAGACAGATGGGGGAGAGACAGATAGACAGACAGACAAACAAACACAGACAGCACTTTCACCTTCAGGCACGTTTCATGATATTGAGGATTGCAGTTTCCCTCTCACACACAATATTCCAAAATAATAAATAGTCAAACAGGGGCCAAAAAACAGTTTGCACCAAGAGTTCAACTTTTTATCTATCCAAAACAGTAAAAAAAATTATATGAACATTCGTATTTCCAAGATGATTGGCGTTCCAAGACGCTATATCCTAAAAACCCCAAAACATGCTTTTACAACTTCAGTGCATAATAACTGCCCAAAGGTGCTGTTTAAAGCAACCATTGATAATAATTTTTAACATACTCCTTGAACACATTAATAACAAGAGGCGAAGCCATCAAGGCTCACGTAAGAAATCGACAAACAGTAACACAAACTCAATCACTCCGTCACACACACACACACACACACACACACACACACACACACACACACACACACACACACACACACACACACACACACACACACACAGAGAGAAAGAGCATAGGTGAAACTGTGCACTGGAAAGCGAGACACTAGATCTAGATCTGTCTGTCTGCATGTAGCCTACTTACAAGGACACGACTGCCAACTAGTCTCGGCGCGCTCAAAATAATAATGACCGAGACTGTCAGTACTTCCTTCGCGTGACGTCTAACCCTCTTACGTCATAATGTGACGTCAATGTAATGTGACGTCTTCAAATGTTAGAGTTTCTACCACAGACATACACACGCACAGACGCACGCACGCACGCACGCACGCACAGACAGACAAAGTTACGATCGCATAGGCTACACTTACGTGAGCCAAAAACGGTTAACTTGCAAATAAAGGGACAGTATTGATCAGAACAATGGTAAGATAAAGGACGCTACTTATATTTTGTACATTTTTTATCTTTATCGTTTCCTGTAGACCTCAGAAGTTCTAACCAGCTTAAGAAATCATTCTAAAATCGAAAAACAAACATCTATACAGTTTGTACGCAAAGTAGATTGATATTTGACACAGTCACACAGACATACGTGGGCTATGGGGCAACCCTACCCCCTAAATTTGAAAACGGGGTCAATTTCTTAACTGCATGCATTCAGCAAAACAATCCCTAAAAATTTATTTTTTTCACAAATGAACTTATGACTTTAGAAAAGCATTCAAAAATGCATATATACAACGCTTTTTCTTTGGTCCCAATTCAAGGGGGTGTGCTATTCTCAGGTAACACTGTGAACGCTCAAATGAGACTTGGTCACATGTCAAAATAGTAATCCCCCCTGTTGTTCATGGTTCGTTGGTGGGATTTTTTTTTATCTGAGCCATTGGCAAGCATGAAATGTCATCAACATTAGGAAAGACATAGTATCTCCCATTGTCTTTTGCGCGCAAACACTTCACACAGATCTCCTCTCGATCTGGCCCATCGGGGAAATGGGTTGACTTGGGGATGATCACCGCCCTGTATCTCTCCACCTTTCCATCCATGCTGACAAAGTCAGCGGTCACAAAGTCCCCAACTTGAATGTCTCACTGTGGGACAAAGAACCTGGTTTTCACGACTGGCACCACGCGGCATCCAGTGGCGTGTTGTGGGTAGACGTCCATTGATTTTGATAATAATTTTTATATTTTTAATTTTGAGACCTTGTTTTTAATCCGAATATAACATATTTATATGTTTTTGGAATCAGGAAATGATGAAGAATAAGATGAACGTACATTTAGATCGTTTTATAAAAAAATGATTTTAATTACAATTTTCAGATTTTTAATGACCAAAGTCATAAACTAATATTTACGCCACCAAGCTGAAATGCAATACCGAAGTCCGGCCTTTGTCGAAGATTGCTTGGCCAAAATTTCAATCAATTTGATTGAAAAATGAGGGTGTGACAGTGCCGCTTCAACTTTAAAAAAAAAGCCGGATATGAGGTCATCAAACACATTTATTGAAAAACTGAAAAAAACGTCCGGGGATATCATACCCAGTAACTCTCATGTCAAATTTCATAAAGATCGGTCCAGTAGTTTACTCTCAATCGCTCTACACACACACACGCACACACACACACACACACACACACTCACACACACACACACACAGACACACATACACCACGACCCTCGTCTCGATTCCCCCTCTATGTTAAACATTTAGTCAAAACTTGACTAAATGTAAAAAGAAAAAAAAAATTCAAAAAAATGGGATAGCGGCGAAACGGGATTGCGCCAAAATGGGATGCGGTAGTAAAATGACGCTTGGCTTGTTAAATGTCGCCAAAATGGGAAGGCGGCAAAACGGGATTGCACGTAAATGGGATATTGCGCGAATTATAAACGAAGGAGTAGGCCCTAAGTTTCTCGTACGAGATGTTTACTGGGAGTAAATATTTGGGGAGTAAAAATTTAGTTCCTTGTGAGTTCTTTTTTCGTACAAGATTTTTACTGGAAGTTTACTCCGTCCGAGTCAATTTTTCGTGGAGTAAAAATTTTGTGTTACACCGGTTCATGACCGTTGTGGTAACGAGCGCACATTGTTGTCTCTATATATTGTGTTCCTACGAATCGAAAGTACGATCGCCAAGCCAGTCTGTCATTGAAGGCAACGTTCGATATTTCCGTCTGTCAGCGTTGCCAACGTTCGACAGATTTTACTACTGTTACTCACAAACTTTCAATTTACACAATGAAATGCCAATAACATGTACACACAAGAATGGGAGACGAAGGGAAAACCTACTAGCGATTGAAATTATGCAAACGAACTCACAAATCCCTCACTTTCCGAATGCAAACGCTGCAAATCCGTATGCGTGCGTCGCTGTGCCGAACGTTGGGTTGACGAACGTTGCTGACAGACGCAACAAAACTTGATCAAAAGGCACTAAAAACGATTAAATGTTTTACTCACTGGGTATCGCATTCCTCTTTTTCTTCCTGCAGACGATATGAAGCGGTTGAAACGTCGTTTCCGATTAAAGGCTCGGTTATTTCCGTTAAAAACGAAGTTTGCCGAACGTGTGATTCAGTCTACAGACACCGGTCGGATCACAACAAAAATGTTCATTCTTTGCGATTTTGTGATACTGTTGATGATGCAGACTTCCAGACAGAGCTGACCATTCCCCATCAGCAATCGATCTCTCCCTTTGCTCAAATGCCATAGTCACTGACATCGACTGGAACGTTTTCCCGGACGCCCTCGGCTCCGATCACTTACCCATTGTTCTTACCTTCCGCCACTTCGCCCCTAATCGCAATAACTCGGAGGTCAGAAAAAAGTACAATTACAAACAGGCAAATTGGGACAGCTTCCGTGCGGAGCTCGAGGGTGTCAGGGAGGAAACTCTCCTTACGGATGACATCGAAGCCTCTTACAATAATATACGTCAATGTATACTCACTGCTGCCAATAATCACATTCCGCTTAAATCAGTAAATCCTAACTGTAAGGCCAAAAGGAATGAGTGGTGGAATGCAGACTGTGATGAAGCCTTGGCAAACAAGCGATATCACATTAGGACATATCTCAGGCACTGCTCAGACGCTAACTTCACGAATATGAAGTCAGCTGAAATACAATTTAACCAGATCACCGCTGAGGCTAAACTTCAAAACTGGGAAAACTTTGTCCACAAAGAAACTAAAGATTACAAAGACTGTGGCAAAATCTGGAAGAAAATCCGCAGATTTAAATGTAGATACAGAACTAAAGAAAAGCCACTACTATCGGGTGATAAAATGACCACAACTGACTCTGAAAAGGCAAACCTATTAGCAGATACCTTTGCCAAAAATAGTCAATCAAAATCCCTAGATACTGAACGACTCAATTATAGGTTAGATCAGGAGAAGGGTTTCACATACCCCCCAGATGACAACCAGTTGCCTATAAACTGCATGTTTAAGGCAAAAGAAGTCCAAAACGCCATCTCTTCTGTGAAAGACCCAAAAAAATCCACAGGTTTAGACCCAATATCATATCACATGATAAAACATCTACCACCTAACTTTGTTAAGTTGCTCACTCAGTTTTTCAATCTATGCTGGTTAAAGGATACTATCCCCGCAGCGTGGTCAGACTCACAAGTAGTAGCAGTATTGAAGAGCGGAAAACCGGGCAATCTACCTGGCAGTTACCGCCCCATATCACTAACCCCCCACCTCAGCAAGATCTTTGAGCGTGTGGTGAACCAGAGGCTGGAGTTCCACCTCAATAAACACAATATCATTCCTACATGCCAGGCAGGTTTTAGGCAAGGTCGTTCGTGTGCGGACCACATTGTGCACGTCACTGAAAAAATCAAAAAGACCTTGGCACATAGTAATAATTCTCTTCTTGGAACCTTCTTTGATATTAAATCTGCGTACGACAGCGTCTGGCATGCTCGTCTACTCCTAAAACTCGGCAGAATCGGTGTCTCTGGCCACATGTACCAATTCATCAAAAACTTCATCAGCAATCGCAAGATGTCTGTCCGAGTGGGCTCTTCGGTGTCCGAAACCCATGCGCTGGACATGGGGGTTCCCCAGGGCAGTATCATCGCGCCAAACTTATTCAGCATCATGCTCTATGACATTACTTCTGTTAAGGTTGACGGTGCCAGTGTACTTCTGTATGCGGACGACCTCGCCTTAATAGACACTAATAGACCACGCCATAACAGAGTTACCAACACTGTTGACTTATCTTCTTACCAAACTAAAATCGACAACCTCTGCCAATATATGTACACCAACGGCTTCCAACTAGCCTCAAATAAAACAGTCTTTCTTGTTGTCTCCCGTAGACAACTGTACAGGAACTGCAGTATAAAGATAGGTTGTGATATTATCAAACCGAGCTCAGAAGTTAAGTTCCTCGGCGTTATCATCGATACCCGACTTAACTGGACCAGTCATATCGAACATCTGATCAATAAGGCCAACAAGGATCTTTATATCATACGCTACCTGGCGTCCCAATCCTGGGCCAGAGGACGTAAGTGTGTCACAGAGGTAGTGCGGGCATTAATTCGCTCCCGCCTCCTTTACGGGTGCGAAGCTTATTTCGCGACGCGCCCGGCGCTCATGAAAAAACTGGCTATTATAGAGTGCAGGGCGCTCAAAATAGCTCTGGGACTCTCCCAACAAGCGAGTAAGAGTCGAGTCTACAGCGAGTGTGGGTGGCTGCCCCTTGTGGATGAGATAAAACTCCGTTCAGCTCAGTATGCTGTCAGAGCCCACGCGGTAGAGAACTCTGCCTGCGAGGTCCTGACTGACTTTTTTCCTCAGCACCAAAATTATGAGGCCAACACCAAACATAGCACTCAACTCTTGGCCAAAACGCTACCCTTATCCGACACAGTAAACCGCATTCTAGCCGATAGCGGGGTGAAGGTCAGTGAGCTGGCCAGGGTCCCCCCGCCCTCCTACCCGCCTTGGCTTGAGGAAACCCCTACTATCATATACGACAGTGAAGATAATACTACCAAAAAAGATAACCCCGTCTACCTGGCTACTGTTACAAAAGAAACCCTAAACTACAAATTCTCGGAGCATTTAAAAGTCTTTACTGACGGATCCAAATTTGCAGACGGCAGCGTTGGCTGCGCCTTTGTGATCCCAGATCTCAAAATCTCAAGGAAATATACTCTTAATAAAGACATCTCCATATTCTCAGCCGAGCTATTTGCCTTGCTCATGGCATGCACTTTTATAAATGACCTCCCAGTCACACCGCGTGCGGTAGTTTTCTGCTCTGACTCGCGCTCTTCATTACAAGCTCTGCATCGAAACACATCAAATCGGGCAGAGCTACAAAGAGAAATCCTCTTTATATGTCACCAGTTAATCTCATCCGGCACATCCGTATCATTTCTCTGGGTCCCCTCTCACGTAGGGGTCCGGGGAAATGAACTGGCGGATGTCGCTGCCAAAGAAGCGGCAGAATCTAGCCCAGCTAACACTAACATCGGCTACTCAGTAACCGAGTTCTACAGTAAAATCCGTAAACTCATTCGAAGTCAGTACGTAACATCTCTGTCCTATCAACCCATTGATATGAACGATCTACACCCCGATCTCCCAACAAACCTCCTCACTATCTTCAGACGCCTCCGTGCCGGCGGCTGCCGCTTCCATATCTTTAACAAGTCCTGCCATTGTGGAGAACCCTATTCATTTCAACACATTTTCGCTCCATGCGCTACAAATAGAATTACCTTTAAAACCTTATATGACCATATGCAGCTCCATGGTCTGAGTCCCCAGGATTATTTGCGCAGTAGCAGTTCTCTAGGCTGGTCACACAGCTTGCTGCTGTGCCGACTGGTCAGGGACTCGGACATGGGGCTGTGGGTATAACTAAGCCCAGATTATCACATCAGCGTGTTTCAGTTTGAGGTCGAGTGGCTCCCGCCATCCCTCCTGATTCCAGCGACTACCCTCTAGACAACATATCCTCACCCAAGGCCCACTAGTCGCCAAACTGTACATATTGTTTTTATTACCACGGCCTTCGTGGCTTACATTTTAATCCTTTTATTTGTAAAAAGTTTTGAGATTTATTGTTCGTGTTCCTCTTACTTGCTCATCTATTTGGTTTTATTGGTGATCCTGAAAGGTTCCACTTTTTAACTCGATTTGAATTAAAAAAAAAAAAATCATTTTACAAACCCGTTATTCAAGATATAGAATACAGACTTATAATTCTTACCAAGAAACATCTTAACTACTTTTCATTTTAACAAATTCCACAGAGCATTATCAACTCAACCCCACCCCCTGCCCTCCTCTCCTTATTTTTTGTTTCTTTCTTTCCTCTTTTTGAAAGCGGACAAACACTCAAGTCCTTAATGGCTCAAAACCGTAGGACTTTTAATATTAATTTTAACGTTGATGATACACCTGCTTTCCAGTGAAGAACATCAATAAAATGATGTTCACAAGCAAGAATAACAGACAAAAGCACGCGATGTGTAAAATTAGGCTTTGCTTTGCAAACAAAGCACGTGGTTTTTTTTACTGACAGACACTTTCGGTGGTGATTGAAAATTTTTCCAGAAACGGTTTTATGCTCCCATTTGATATTGTTTCCCTATTTTCTCTAGTCAGAGACTAACCTTGTGTATTAATTGAATTAATAACCCCATTATCATAAGTTTTGTGTGTTATTTTTGTGTCTGTTGAATCACACTTTGAGATGGGGTCATGTGACAGAAGGAAATGGTGTCTGTCAGGATTCACACGTTCGCTTCGAAAAACGCGCTCAAATAATTGCTCAAACACAAACATTTTAGCTTTTATTTATTTTTTTGTATTGCAAATACCATACTTACTCATGCCAAGCAGAAAAAATGATGAAAATCAACACAGTAAGCAAGTAATTTGAAGGCAAAGTTTACACACATCAAAGAGTCTGATTACCGTGAAACCTGCCTTCACACCACCTCCACCCCCCAAATCTTCCGCATAACCCTTCAAACACACCATTTTACGTTCCACAAATAACCTCAGAGATGGAAACACGAAGACCGCTGTATGCATATATCATCTCGATCGTAAAGTACGCGTGTGCGTGTGTGTGCGTGTGTGTGTGTGTGTATGTGTGTGTCAACATTATGTGTGCGTGCGTGCGTGCGTGTGTGTGTGTGTGTGTGTGCGCGTGTGTTCATGTCGATTTAAGAGAGAGACAGAGACAGAGAGAGAGAGAGACAGACAGACAGAGAGAGAGAGAGAGAGAGAGATAGAGAGACAGAGAGAGAGAGAGATAGAGAGAGAGAAGAGAGAGAGAGAGAGAGAGAGAGAGAGAGAGATAGAGAGAGAGGGGAATAGAGAAATGGGGTTTGTGTATCAAAACAAGCGATCACCCAAGCGCGACCAAAGCATTGACACAAACCTTGCTGAACGCCAGCAAAATTAAGAGCAGTAATATGGTTCTGAGCTATACCATCGTTCCAGAACATTTTCCGTTGCTGAATTTAGTCGAGTTCATATTTTAACGGGCCATATGTTTGGTCAGATTAACGTTTATATTCCCCTCTCTAGCTGTCTCTGTCTTTGTCTGTCCATCTTTGTTTGTCTTTATCTGTTTTTCTGTGTCGCCGTTTTCAATCAGTCTGTGCGAGTCTCTCTCACTCCGTATTTTTCCCTGTCTGTCTTCCCCGTCCCTGTCTGCCTATCATGTATCTCGCAAAGTATTCCATTGCATTCATTCATTCTCTCTCTCTCTCTCTCTCTCTCTCTCTCTCTCTCTCTCTCTCTCTCTCTCTCTCTCTCTCTCTCTCTCTCTCTCTCTCTCTCTCTCTCTTTCAAAATAAATCATCCCCTCTATCTCTTTGTGTAGGAATGAATAATCGTTATGCCATCGAGGTGGTTTCCTAGAGACTGTTGTAAATGTGCTACATGTATTAATATTTACAGCCTTTTTGTCTGCTGAAGCTTTTATTATTTTAAGGTGATGTTTAGCAAAAGAATGTATGCTGATGCATGTACATGTTATGAGTTCATTTAACAAATTATCTACCCCCCCTCCTCCCTCTCTCTCTTTCTCTTTCTCTCTCTCTCCATCACGCACACACAGAGAAAAACAGACACAAACACACACACACAAACACACACACACACACACACACACACACACACACACACACACACACACACACACACAAACAAACACACACACACACACACACACATGCATACACAAACACAAACACACACACACACACAAACACACACACACACACACACGTTTATTCACACCCTTCAAAAGCTTCCTCCAGTACAATAGTTCGAAGGACGCGTTGGCCTACTCCCTTCATACCCTAGCTGTCAGATCGTGTTTGAAGGTCCCGTCGTGAATCGCAAAAAGAGCAGTTCGAATAGCGTGTACTCGTGTTTCTCCATACCTCAGTTCGCGGATCCTGTTTCACGCTTAGCTGAGACTGAAACAGCGCGAAGGACGCACAGAGAAAACAGTCGCTATTGCCAGAAGTACATTTAATTAGAAGTAGTCTGCGACCAATACATGCAGTCGACGCGCGGTGATACAATCGGCCAAACGGTTTTGGAGATTTTGAAGATTTAGTTCAGGATAATGACGCTCTTTCAGTGGTCGGGTTATTATTATCAGAGACATACATACAATCTATCTATGTCTCTGTTTATATTATAATTATAACCTATAAAGGAAAGCAAGCTGTTTAAAATGGGCGTCGACAGAGCCAAGGAAGGGGAATAGGAACTTGCAGATCATATACCTGTGCTTTTACACACAGTGTAGTTTTGTTAAGCTAGCGTTGTCAGCAAGTACTATAATTGTGATGTTTTTTTTACACGGGCTATAGGGTATCAATGAAAGAATGACATATATCCGTATAGCTTTTGGATT
>NW_027126138.1:15000-19955 GCF_037325665.1 Littorina saxatilis | reverse complement strand
TGCATTGAATGAAAGCTTCACAGTGTATGTGTAATATGACTGATAAGTTAACAGGCCAGCCACCTACCTTATAACCTCAGTGAAATACTTTGCAGATCTTGTGATTATGAGAATGTGTCAAAGCCTGTAACATAAAAGTTTAAAAAATATATATATAATGCAAGCAATAAACAGCATGGGAGAGATTGCTATCATAATGACTTTGTAAACAAACAAAACCACAATACAGCAACAAACCTGAAACTAAAAGCAAAAAAAAGAATAAAACAAAATCCTTTTTAGTGTGCAACAAACACTGACTTTGCTGAGCCAGCTTGACATTGCTATTTGTTCATAACATTCTTTAAACCACTACATTGTACAGTTGACCCCCCGCCCCACAAAACTTTTCCAGGTGTCCAGTTCATTACACCTGCTAATAAATTAACCTCCATTTTATGACTCCCTACGATTTGAGACCTGGTTTTCTCATATGTTGTTGTTTTGGTATTTAAAAAAAAGAGAGAAGGGGTAGGGGGATGTCAAGTGTATTTGCATTGTAAGTACTTATTGTGTATCATAGTGCTGGCCTGTACATTGATGAGTGTGTCACTGATCCTGTCTTTGTGCAGAACCCCCTTCAGATGGACATAGTCATCAACCTCTCGCTGGATGGCATCCGTCTCATCTTTGATCCTGTGGCCCAGAGGCTCAAGGTATTGTCCGCTTCTTTGCCATTTTGTCTTTCTTTTGATCAGTCTTTCTGTTTTTACTCCTTTACCACAGGTCGAAAATCTAGTACTTTCCGGTTGCAAAACAGTCATGCTCTCTCTCCTTCCTCTTTCTCTCTCTCTCTTTCGTTCGAAACCTCTCTCTTTTCAAACCTCGCTCTCTTTTCAAACCTCTCTCTCTCTCTCTCTCTCTCTCTCTCTCTCTCTCTCTCTCTCTCTCTCTCTCTCTCTCTCTCTCTTTTCAAACCTCGCTCTCTCTCACGCTCTCTTCGAACCTAACACGTCATTTAAGCAAATCTGAAAGGACGGTCTCACGAATAGCTCAGACGTGCAACTCCGCATCCTGTGCTTAGTCCTTCTAATAGGACTCATTATCTTGAAGTGGATGTCAAGGCCTTTTATCTGTGATACGCCAACTTAACCCCCATGAAGATAATTTGGCGGAAAATCAGGTTTGGGTTCAGTTGTGCGAGGTGCACCAGTATACCAGAGAGTCTTAATCTTCAGCATTGTGTCGGCTGAATATTCCACTGAGGAAACTCATCATAGCAGTCCGGGACAGGAAATCAGAAACTCAGTCTGTTATGGGAGGCAAAACTCAATTTGTCATTTTGATGTCCGCGCATCAACTGCCGTGGCTGATGAGATTTGGGTCCATCCGGAGATACTGAACTGGCTCTGATGCGACAGACCTTGAGCAAGTTTTCCAGGACTTCGGTACCGGGATGCTGTCAAGTGTGTCATGCCCACTGTGAACTGGTTCTGACGCGACAGACTTTGAGCGAATTTGTCGAAGACTTTGGTACTATGGGATGCTGTCAATAGTGTCATGCCCGCTGTACTACGATAAATAATTCTGGAAAGTTTGCGTCACATAGTCGCGTACAGGGAGTCTTGGGATTCGGTCCTTTGTGAGTGCACAGTACGGGCTATGAGATTAGCGCTTAGCAACGCATCACTTTGATTGAACAGACTTTTGACTTTGGGGATATATCTTACAAGATTCCTCTCTCTCTCTCTCTCTCTAGCCCTCACTCTCTCTCTCTCTCTCTCTCTCTCTCTCTCTCTCTCTCTCTCTCTCTCTCTCTCTCTCTAGCTCTCTCTCTCTCACTCTCTCTCTCTTTCTAGCCCTCACTCTCTCTCTCTCCCTCACTCTCTCTCTCTAGCCCTCTCTCTCTCTCTCACTCTCTCTCTCTCTCTAGCCCTCACTCTCTCTCTCTCCCTCACTCTCTCTCTCTCTCCTCTCTCTCTCTCTCTCTCTCTCTCTCTCTAGCCCTCTCTCTCTCTCTAGCCCTCACTCTCTCTCTCTCTCTCTAGCCCTCACTCTCTCTCTCTCTCTAGCCCTCTCTCTCTCTCTCTCTCTCTCTAGCCTCTCTCTCTCTCTCTAGCCCTCACTCTCTCTCTAGCTCTCTCTCTCACTCTCTCTCTCTCTCTCTAGCCCTCACTCTCTCTCTCTCTCTAGCCCTCACTCTCTCTCTCTCTAGCCCTCTCTCTCTCTCTCTAGCCCTCACTCTCTCTCTCTCTCTCTCTAGCCTTCACTCTCTCTCTCTCTCTCTCTCTCTCTCTAGTCCTCACTCTCTCTCTCTCTCTCTCTCTCTCTCTCTCTAGCCCTCACTCTCTCTCTCTCTCTCTCGTTATCTCTCTCTCTCTATCTCTCTCTCTCTCTCTCTCTCTCTCTCTCTCTCTCTCTCTCTCTCTCTCTCTCTCTGTCAGAGGACCTCCCTCTCACCCCCAGAAGCGAATGAAGGTCAAACGTCTTGAGATACTGCTATTCAAGTTAATATTCGTTCGTGTTCATTGAGAAGAACATTTGACTCGAGTGTATGAGCGGAAACCAAATGCACTAAGATCTCTGCGGTACTGATTTTCTCGTGTTTCATTTCCCATAATTTGTCTTCGTTGCTGTCCTGCAATGCCTGCCTCGTATTTGGAGACAAAAAGAAGCAAAAACCTAAGAACACGACTCAGGGGAAACGGACTATTACTTGTACCAAGCTCTCACCTTCTCATACCAAGTGAGAAAACGATTGGTCTTTTAATTGCCGGGAAGCAAACAACTTGATTGGTTGTGGATGCGGTTCTTGGTGCCCCATAACTCATCTGAGATCGCATGTCGTGACATCCTCGTCTCCTTGATACCCTTTTTGCTTTCACGCCCAATGCTGCTGATAGTGTGTGTGTTCTGCGACCTAAAGAAAGAGAGAGAGAGAGAGAGAGAGAGAGAGAGAGAGAGAGAGAGAGACAGACAGACAGACAGACAGACAGACAGAGAGACGCAGAGAGAGACGGAGAGAGAGAGAGAGACAGACAGACAGAGACAGAGACAGACAGAGAGACAGACAGACAGAGAGAGGGAGAGAGAGAGAGACAGAGAGACGGAGAGAGAGACGGAGAGAGAGAGAGAGAGAGACAGAGAGACAGACAGAGAGACAGACAGACAGAGAGAGAGAGACAGACAGACAGAGAGAGAGAGACAGAGAGAGACAGACAGAGAGAGAGAGAGACAGACAGATAGAGAGACAGAGAGAGGGAGAGAGAGACAGAGAGACAGAGAGAGAGAGAGAGCGGAGAGAGCGGAGAGAGAGAAAGGGGGTGGGGAGGAAGGGAGAGATTCTGAGAAAGCGAATTTTAGAGAGTCTCGTTTTACCAAGGATTTACACATAACAAATACAATAATTATCTTCAACCTTGGCCGACACTATAATGTCGCTTAGACTTGACTGCACAGAAAAAAGGATCATCGAGGAGACATAAAAACATATATGCGTACACAGATCATCCTCGAGGTACTGTGTGTGTGTGGAGAGAGAGAGACAGAGATAAACTGAAACTGTACTTTATTACAAAAGGATAGAGGTTTTAGGCAAAGCCTAATCTTACAACCTGTCCCTTTTACAAACACTTAATACAGACGCACATAACATTTACGAGAAGAAAAAGAGACAAAATCGCATTTTCTCATGAAGAGAGAGAGAGAGAGAGATGTACAAAGACAGAAGAGAGAAGATCGAAGCTGAGCTGAGAGAGTGAAGGGATGTGGGGCGGATAGGGTGGAGGGAGGGAGGGCGAATCTGGAGTGAGAGGGTGAGTGAACGAGTTGTGTGCACAAGCGACTAAAGGACCATCGCCGTTCTGTTGACCCTCGCGGACACTGAAAAATGACCCTCCAGCACTGCAATGCAAAAAATGACTGCTACTTTTTTTACCCTCGCTCTCCTTCTGTTGCTGGGTGATGTCTTTGTCACCAGCTGTCGCGCTGGCCCCGACCCCAGAGATCTGGTTTAATGCTCTCTTTTGTCTCCCCTTGCTCTTGTATTACTTCCCTTTTCACTGGCTTTCCATCTTGGATTGTTTTCCACTGATCGTTCCAAGATTTTCCAGTTTTTCCCTTCTGCTGGTCATTAATTCTGGTAAAAAGAATTGATTTGCAGAAAAAAGTCGGATATAGGAGGATTTTTGTCCCTTTTGTGTGTACTGACCTGCTACTGGTCACAGTACTGACTAACGTAAAACAAATGTATCTCTACATGTCGAGAGCCCATACGATTTCAGTCCCGCTGGTCATTTGTTTGTGGTGTGAAAAATAGTGGGATATATACGGAAATACGATCGTTGTATGTGCTTGCAACTGGTCGCAGTGCTGTCCATCATAATATGACTTGCCGTTCCACGTAAAGAGCTGATTCGTTCAAAGCATGAGAGCGAAAATATGTATTTATATGTATATAATATAATATGTCTTGGGTTTCAAGTCAGTCGCCAGACCGTTTTGTTCCTCCACAGTAAGGCATACATATTTCTTACTATAAGAATGAGAAGAACGCGATTTCGTATTAGCGACATAAAGTGATATATATATCAGTTATTTCTACAAAGGGAGCTACTTTTGTTTTTTGTTTTCGTTTGTTTGTTCGAAGTCGTTAAAGTTTAAAGATAATTTTATTACCGAACTCAGAATTTGAGACATTACCGAACTCAGGAAGTGAGACGTTCCCGACATGTGAGACACGACCGAAGTCCGGGGTTGAGACATTAATTACGGAACTCCAGGTCGCTTCGAGAACGTCGCGTGCAGTTTGGTGCTCCGGGAAGCTTTTGGTGTCAGAAGAAGCATTAAACAACCGATAACTGACTGTAACCGGGTGACCACACGTGAATGATTTAACTACACGTACCCTGCCCGAACTGGACTTGCTGTATTGGTGCCAGAAGATGAATACATGGCCACAAGGGTGTCTGTACTTA